>NC_133752.1:49825000-50062500 GCF_036562045.2 Rhinolophus sinicus
GTCTTGGAGCATCTCTATTGTGCTGGAGCCTGTGACACCTCTCAACACGTATAATCACAATCCAGAAGTTTTTTTGTGGGGGGGGTGGCAATGAAGGGGGAAGCTGGCAGATACATTCTTCCCCTGTTCTCCTCCCAGAGGGAATGTTCCAAAGCTCAGTTGTTCATATGGCCTCTTTGAATATGGTCCCACTAGGTTGAGATATCAAGCAGTGGCCAGCTCAGTAGCACACTCTCCTATTGGTCCCCCTCTTAACTGCCTCCCGCATTCTCTTTCTCTGGACTGAGCTCCCTTTAGAAAGTAGTAGCTTATAAGCTTTTGCCTTAAGCCCTGCCTTCTGTGAAACCCAGACTAAGATACCCATCACTATCAAAGTTGATCAAGTTTTTTCCATGCACTCTGTTTAAGAAGACAGAAAAATGAGTAATGATTGCCCCATACAATTTTTTTTTTAAAGTTGGGGTAATTGAACATGTATACCCCTCAGCTAGCAGGAAAACTCAGCTATCCAAAATGATTGTCCTCTTGAGTCTTTACTGCACAGTTGTCCTGAAGGGATGTTGAATAATGCAATAACCACAGTTGAGAGGAGACTTACAGGGTAGGCTTTCTGGAGGAAATCGATACTGAGCTGAGTTTTGGAGGCCTGAGGGTGCGGGGTGGATGCTTTGGAAGGGTGGTGAGCTTGAATTTAGGAATGGAATCCCTCGGCTAGAAAGCATATGTTGTACACAAGGGTCATGCCTTTTACATGTGAAATGAAGAAACCATATTGTATCAGCCTGTTCGTTTTGCCATCAACAAGAAAAATGGCCAGGCCACCTAATCAATTCAGCTGCAGCAGTTGATATTAATCATGAAGATGGTTGAAACGACTCCATTGGCTCCTTTCCTGCACAGATTGGCTCCCAGTGAGTAGTTTATCATCGATGCTTTTGGAATTAAACTTGCTCCCTGTGGGGGTAGAGGGTTGTACTCTGGATGATGTCCTTTAAGCACAAGATCCACATATATGTAAGCTGGAATGATCAAGGGAGTGAACACACACACACACACACACACACACTCACCCCTCGAATGTCACTGTAATTCCTTTAAAACTTTTATTGATAAATAATGGTAAGGCAGACAATCTTATTTTTTAAAGGAGCACTCTTTAAATTAAGTTAAATATTCATACTGAAATGTTAGGTCATATCCTAAAGTAAACAGAGAAAATCAAAGTTAAACAACATCATCAAAGAAAAAGTAATTACCTACAAATGTAGTGGGCTTTGATTCCTTTGGGAACTGAATAGCTCTTTGAGAGTTTGATGAAAGCTATGGACTTTGTACCCCAGAAAAATGGAACACACAAGAGTTTGCATACAATTTCATGGAGCTCCAACTGAGAAAAATGGTTTTGTTTTCTCCTGCAGTGTTCAGTTTATCTCAGATAGCAAGGGTGACAGTGGGATGCAGTTTTAAGGGTGAAAGTGGAAATACAGCAACTTTGTTTTAAAAATTATTTTGTAAATGATTTTAATTGCTCATTTTCCTCATGCTAGTCTATATACCATCAGGAGTCAGCCTGTTCCCATAATTTATTGAGAACACTTGTTAACTAGTCAGGAAGGGAGGGAGAAGAGTGGGAGAGAGGAAGGACAGAGACAAAGACAGACAATCCTAGAGCAACATCAGTCTAACCAACTTTAATTTCTTTTTTTTTTATAATTTATTTTTTAAATTTATTGGGGTGACAATTGTTAGTAAAATTACATAGATTTCAGGTGTACAATTCTGTATTACATCATCTATAAATCCCATTGTGTGTTCACCACCCAGAGGCAGTTCTCCTTCCATCACCATATATTTGATCCCCAACTTTAATTTCTATCAAGAGGACTAGAGAAGTTCTAAGTATCAAATAGTTATGAGGGTTAACTCATCTAATTGCTTTTGCCAAAGACAGATGGATCTTCACCCTCCATTCCTTCTAGTGCACGTCAATAATTCAGCTGCCTGCTGGACACCTATTTTGCTAACCAGCATTTTGTGTGCAGGGAACTGCGAGTGGTGTGAATTGTATCAAGACAAATCCTGCCCTCAAAAATCTTGCCCTCCACTTACTCTGATAGAATCAAAGCTTTGAAAAAGGAAAAAGGCCTTTTAAACCTTCCTTACAAAGTCTTAGCCATCAGCATGCCTAGGTATTTTCTTTAAGCACTTCATTGTTAATGAGGTAGAAATAATGCTCTTTGTGTTGAAATTCTGAAATGATTGTGTTTATCTGTTGAACTGCTTCTTATTGAATCAATGCAAACTGTTTGCATTGACAAATTAAATTCAACTGGATAGATGCAACTAACTTCTACACTCAGACCTCAAAAACAAGTAAAGCTGAAATCAGAGAAAACTAAAACGTTTTTTTGCCACTGCATTGCAAGCTTCCGAAGAAGGCACTTTCGTGGAGCAGGTTTTGCTGTCTGCTTCCTTTGTGGGGGAGGAAAAACATCCACAAGAGAAGGATTATGCATTCTAGATGGTCCAATTAAAAGATTTTCTTCTACGGGAATCCTTATCATGAAGTAACACAGGGGAAGTGATGTCAAGACTAATGGAGGGTCAAAGACAAATCTGGAGTGATTGAGTTTCAGAGAATACTTCAAATGCAGCATTCATGCACTCTGTCACTTAAAGACACTGTAACACCAGAGAGGAAAAACCGAGAGCACAGCAGCAAAAGGCCATTTTCAACTTAAACAATTCAAAGAGTCTGGAAGATTTTCTGAGAGCTGGAAGCCATCAATGAATGGGCTTCCATCTTACATCTGCATCCAAATGAATCACATATTCTACCTTCTATGGTCAGTACCAGAGGGGACAAAAGAAAGGGGAGAGAATGTTCCATGCATTTACAGACTACACCTGTTCTCTAAATAAATGTTTTCGGTGAGCTTCCAGATGATTTTGCCTAGTCCCTTACAAGATGCAAAAAATGTAGGGAAAATAATTTCTGGCTAGGCGTTAAATGAAGTCACAAAACCAACCATGTTTAATTGGGGCTGTAATTTCTCTCTCACCCGTTGTGGTGTTTGTTTCTTTTCACATTTCTTCAGGCTGCTCCCCCGTTGGAAGTTGGCAGCCCCCCTTGGAAGTCAGCAGGTCATCTTCCCTTCCTTCCTGCTTTAATAGATTTCACTCTCAGTATCTCACACACCACCAGCTCTGAACTGCTGTGCGTATGGTTAGTCAAGCAACAGAAAGTGCTTGCAGACAGAGAACAACAATTTCTTTTTCATTTGAAGAAAAATGAGTTTTAAGATGCTTACCACACTCAAATTTTTGTTAAATATATATATATATATATATATATATATATATATATATATATATATATATATGTGAAATTCCACATCCTTTCTTATTGGTAGAACAAATTTTTGGCCTCAAGGCTATTTTTAATGTTTCAGTTCTTTTTATTGTGATCCAGTTTATAGGAATGAGGATATTCTTCAGATCACTGAAGATGTTGAAAGGTTAGGGCGCGTGTCTATATTGGTGTCCTATGTCTGAAGCTACTTGGATCCGGGCATTGTGGTATGTGATGGCATTTGATTGTATGAAAATGGACTCCTTATCTTTAGCTAAATGCTGGGAAGCCAATTGTGGCATTGGTGTAATGAGGAATTGTGAGGTGGTGAGTGTGGAAAGGTTTTCCAACATCCATTGTGGACATGTAAACTGTTACCTTAAACTACAGAATGCTGCTCCCAAGTTACCAGTAAAGTGAGCTTGAGTGCTTTGGCTTTTGTGTTTTTGGCTTAACGCGCATCTCTGGTTTCACATCTGTAGAGGAGAGCTACTCTTCCTTGGGTCGTTCTTGGATTCAAACCACCCCCTTTCTCTAGCCCTTACTCTTTCCTTTTTGTCCCTGGATGATTTTAGGAGTCTTCTCCATTCCCAGAGTCTGAGAGTTCACAGAAAGACAGAGAGGAAACCTCGCACATTCCAAAACAAGACCAAACCTGTTAGAGCGGCTGTTAATCTTGAATACTGCCAACATTTTAACCGTGTGTGGCAGGTCAGAGAGTGACCTGGAAGCTCATGTTCAGAAATCACTCATTTAAATTAGAGGTAGGAAACCTTACAGGATTGGGTCCGGATGAGCAAGAATGGCTTTAGTCAAGTTGTTGGCTTTATAGCCACAATCCTGCCAATTCAAGAAATAAGTATCCAATGAAGAACCCAAAAGGAGGCTGCACACTTACTGTGCGGTTTGTGTGTTTTGAAAACCTTGGCATTTTTTCTCTCATATTCTTTGCTCTACTGAAGTCTTTGCAGTGTTTTTATTTTCCTGAGAAGCTGAGAACTCGCAATTTTTTAACCAACGTACCATTCATTCAATCATTCCACAAATACGTAGGAATGCTGCTATGTGTGAGTCTCTGCGAGATGCTGGAGAGTCGGGCTCTCTGCTGACTCAGCTGACCCAGCAATACATCCATGTCCCAGGTCAGGTTACCCCAGAAGCTGGTTCTGAGACGGATATTACATTGTAGGAAGTTTACTAGGGAGGGTTGTTGGGGTCGACACCTGTGGAAGAAGGGCCAGAAACAGGATTGGGCAAGAGAAGACTATGTGCTTTGATCCATTTCAGTGAAGGCCTCAGCCAACCCTACAGTGAATGCTGAAGCTGGGATGACTCCAGAATCAGCGAGAGTTGGAGCAATGGGACTAGGCCTGGGCCATGGCCAATTCCCCTTGATTGGTCAGCCACTGGATGCAGTCGTTAGGAGAAGGCATGCCCTAGGGCAAGGCAGCTGCCCCTAGCAGAGACAGCACTGCCAGCGACTGGGAGATTTAGTCCTCTCTCTGCTCTGTCAACCTTAAGGGGTTGGCTGTGTTTCTTAGCCTTCTTCCAATCACAGTTACAAGATGACTATCACAGGTCTGGGTGTCACTGTGAAAAAGCCGACGCTATCTCTGCCTGTGTGCTCTTTCTGTTGTTGAGGAAAATATTCCCTCACTTCTCTCTTTTTTTTTTATTATGGTAGAATGTATACAACATAATATTTATCATTTTAACCATTCATAAGTATTCACAATTCCATGGCATTAAGTACTTATTACCATTATCGACTATATTCCCTATGCTTTGCTTTACTTATCCATGAAACAATAACATCCCTTTCCCTCTAGTTCCTAGCAACCTCTATTCTACGTTCTGTCTCTGTGAATTTGTCTATTATAAGTACCTCATATAAGTGGATTCATAACAATATTTGTCCTTCTTGTGTCTGGTTTATTTCACTAAGCATATTTCCACGGTCCTTCTATATTGTAGCATATATCAAAATTTCATTCCTTTGTATGGCTGAATAATATTCCATTGTATATTTATACAACATTTTGTTTATCCATTCATGGATTGATGGACACTTGGGTTGTTTCCACCTTTTGGCTATTGTGAATAATGTTTCTATGGACATTGGTGTACAAGTATCTGTTCAAGTCCCTGCTTTCCATTTGTTTTTTTAAAAGATTTTATTGGGAAAGGGGAACAGGACTTTATTGGGGAACAGTGTGTACTTGCAGGACTTTTCCAAGTCAAGTTGTTGTCCTTTCAGTCTTAGTTGTGGAGGGCGCAGCTCAGCTCCAGATCCAGTTGCCCTTGTTAGTTGCAGGGGGCGCAGCCCACCATGTCTTGCGTGAGTTGAACCGGCAATCTTGTGGTTGAGAGCCCACACTCTAACCAACTGAGATATTTGGCCACCTGGGAGCTGAGCGGTAGCTCATTGACTTCATTCTAGTTGCAGAGGGCGTAGCTTGCTGGCCCATGTGGGAATCAAACCGGCAGCCCCGTTGCCCAGAGCTCACGCTCTAACCAACTGAGCCACCCGTCCACCCCCCTGCTTTCCATTCTTTTGAATACACACCTAGGAATGGAATTGCTGGATCATTTGTAAGTTGATGTTTAACCTTTTGAGAAACTGCCAAACTGTTTTCTGCAGTAGTTGCACCATTTTTCATTTCCACCAGCAATGCACAAAGGACCTAATTTCTCTACACCTACACCAACATTTAGTTCCTGTTTTAAAAATTATAGCCATTCTTTCCCTCATATCTATTGGCTACTGTTGGCCATTTTCTAACTTAATTACTGGCAAAATGAATGAGATCATCATGATTGCCTCAAACCACTCAGGACCCATGCCCTGGGTAGAGTCTATTTCCCTGAGGAACATGGCTGCAAAGAGGACAGACAGATGGATATCTGAACAAAATCAGGGCATTCCAGCAAGAAAGAAAGTGTGGGAGTGAGTTATACAGAGGCTACCATCAATGTTTGCAATGGAGAAGCTTTAAAACATCAGTGCCCAGACCAGAAATTCTCATTCAATTGGATTCAATTGGTGTGCAGTGAGTTCCCAACACCAGTCATTTTTAAATGTTTGCCCAGTTGATTCTAATGTGCAGCCTGGGATGAGACCACTGGTCTAGCAGGTGAGATGGCCCACTAAGTCAGCAAGTACGAATACTAAGCTTTGAGAAGTACAGCATGCTACAGGAACACTACTGGGGCACCTTGCCTGGAAGAGGGTAAAGGAAATCCTCCAAGAAAACGTGATGTTTAGACTGATATTTGGAAAAGTCAGGTCAACCAGGCTGGGAAGACTGTCACAGACACAGGGACTCCTGCCTCAAGGTCTTTGTACTTGTGGTTTCCTTTGCCTGGAATCCTCTGCCCCATTTAACCATGTGACTAACTTCTCACTTCCTTCAAGTCTTTCCTTAAAAGCTTTGTGTCAGGAAGGCCTTCCCTAGGCATCCTACCTTTACTTCATATTCTCCTTCTCTGCTTTATTTTTTTCTTAGTATTTACCACTAACATGCTCCATATATTATTCATTTATACTGTTTGTTAGCTATCTTTCCTACCAGAAAAAAAAAAAAAAAAATATATATATATATATATATATATATATATATATATATAAACCTCCCTACAAGAATACCCCTGCTCCCAAAGATGGGATTTTTGTCTGTTTTGTTCATTTTATATCTCCAGTGCTAGGTCGGTACCCGGCACATAGTAGGCACTCAATAAATTTGTTAGTACTGTGTTTTACAGAAGAGAAACCTGAGTCTCAGTGCAATTAAATAATTTACAACATCACGTAGCTAGGAGGAAGTAGAAGAATTGGGTAGTTAAATATTCTATGATGCTTTACAATGTAAAAAACCCATTTAACAAAAAGACAGTACAATATCAATGGCCCCTCTCCAGCCTCCCTCCCTCCCACCAGTTGAAGAAAAGAAATCTTTTTTTTTTTTTCAGTTGTTTTTTTTTGGGGGGGGGGAATATTGGGGAACAGTGTGTTTCTCCAGGTCCCATCAGCTCCAAGTAGTTGTCCTTCAATCTAGTTGTAGGGGGTGCAGCCCACCATCCCATGCTGGGATTGAACCGGCAACCTTGTTGAGAACTCACACTCTAACCAACTGAGCCATCTGGCTGCCCCGAAAAGAAATCTTTTAAATGAGGAAGGATTGGGTGCTGGAAACTTTCTGGCATTGCTCTGTGGACCATTGAATAGGGCATTCAGATTTGAGTGTTTTAAGCAAGGAGGGTAGGAAGCCATCTCAGCACTTGTTCTGTGGCAAGAAGGCCAGAGACTGTAATTAAATGCATACCAGCTGCTCAATGACAGTGGCGGGCAGGAGGAGGGAAGGGGTATGCACTACTTGGGAAGATAGGCTGTTTGTTTGAAATGGTTGGGGAGAATTTTCACACAGTTATCAGCATCAGGACCCATCTCACTGGCAATCCCACCCAGATTTGCCGTGACTCCTAAAAATTCCTTCCTCTTTCATCCATTACGTTGAACACACAAAGAGGAATCCTAGCAGAATACAAGAAGAGCAATCAGAGAACAACCCTATAATTCGATCTGCTAAAGCTCTCTTAGAATGAGAGCAATGATTTTCATTTATTTATTTATTTTTAGTAATTGTTTTATTGTTCAATTACAGTTGACATACATTACATTAGTTTCAGGTGTACAACATAGTGATTAGATTTTTATATAACTTAGGATGTGGTCACCCTGATAAATCTAGTACCCATCTGACATCATACATAGTTATTACGATATTATTGACTATATTCTTTATGCTGTACCCTACATCCCCGTGAGTACTTTGTAACAACAAATTTGTACTTCTTAGTCCCTTTCCCCAACCACCCTCCCAGCTGGCAACTATCAAAATGTTCTCTGTGCCTGAGTTTATTTCTGCTTTGTTTGTTTGTTTATTTTGTTGTTTAGAATCCAAATGTAAATGAAATCATATGGCATTTGTCTTTTTCTGTCTGACTTACTCCACTCAGCACAGTACCTTCCAGGTCCATCCATGTCTCCACAGATGGCAAGATTTCATTCTTTCTTATGGCTCAGTAATATTCCACTGTGTATATGAACCACCTCGTCTTTATCCATTCATCCACTATTGGACACTTAGGTGGCTTCCATATTTTGGCTAGTGTAAATAATGTGTAATGAACATATGAATGTACATGTCCCTTCAAAGTAGCATTTTGGGTTTCTTTGGTTAAATACCTAGAAGTGGGTTTCCTGGGTCCTTCTTTGTCTCCTGTTATAGCCTTTGTCTTAAAGTCTATTTTGTCTGGTATAAGTATTGCTACTTGAGTTTTATTTTATTTTTCCTTTCGTTTCCATTTTTATGAAATATCTTTTCCCCATTCCTTTACTTTCAGGCTGTCTGTGTCTTTCAATCTGAAGTGAGTCTCTTGTAGGCAGCATGTATAAAGGTTTTGTTTTCTTATCCATTCAGCCACCCTATCTTTTGATTGGAGCATTTAATCCATTTACATTAAAAGTAGTAGTTGATAAGTATGTAGATGTTGCCATTTTATTACTCATATTTTTTATCTTCTTCTTCTTAAAGAAGTCCCTCTAACATTTCTTGTAATACTGGTTTGGTGTTGATGAACTCACTTAGCTTTTCAATGTCTGGGAAGATTTTTATCTGTCCTTTGATTCTAAATGATAGCTTTTTTGGGTAGAGTAATCTTGGTGATAGATACTTACTTTTTGTCACTTTGAATATTTTATGCCAATCCCCCCTGGCCTGCAAAGTTTCTGTTGAGAAATGAGCTGACAGTCTTATAAGAGCACCCTTTTAGGTAACTAACTGCTTTTCTCTTGCTGCTTTTAAGATTCTGTCTTTGTCTTTAACCTTTGGCATTTTAATTATGATGTGTCTTAGTGTGGGCTCCTTTGGGTTCATCTTGTTTGGGACTCTGCACTCCTGGGCTTATATGTCTATTTTGTTTGCCAGGTTAAGGAAGTTTTCTGTTATTTCTTGAAATAAGTTTTCAATTCCTTGCTCTCTCTCTTCTCCTTCTGGTAACCTTATGATGTGAATGTTGGTATGTTTGATGTTGTCCCACAGGCCCTTTAAACTGTTCTCATTTTTTTGGGTTCTTTTTTCTTTTCACTGCTCTGATAGGGAATTTTCTGCTACCTTATCTTCTAAATTGCTGATTCAATCCTGTGCTTCATCTAATCTACTCTTGATCTCTCTAATGTATTCTTTATTTCAGTTATTGTATTCTTCACTTCTGACTGGTTCTTTTTTATGTTTTCTATCTCCGTTTTTATGTTCCCTATATCTTTGTTAAAGTTCTCAGTGAGTTCATCTACTCCTCCCCTAAGTTCATTGAGAATCCTTATAACCAGTGTTTTGTACTCTGCATCTGGTAGATTGTTTCCAATTTATTTAGTGTGTTTTCTGGAGCTTTGTTCTGTTCTTTCATTTGGGACATGTTTCTTTGTCTCCCCATTTTGGCTGCCTCCCTGTGTTTGTTTCTATGTATTAGGTAGGGCTGCTATGTCTCCTGGTCTTAGTAGTGTGGCATTATGTAGTAGGTGTGCTGTGGGGCCCAGTGGCTCAGTCTCCCTGATCACCTGAGCTGGGTGCTCCAGGTGTGTCCCTTGTGTGATTGGGTTGGATATGCCCTCCTGTTGTAGTTCAGCCTTGATTGCTGTTTGCATGTCAATGGGAGGCACTGACCTTCAAGCTGACTGGTTGTGAGGATTGGCCATGACTACAATGGAGGAGCTGTTGGTCAGGAGCTGACCCTACAGAGCAGGATTTGCTTTAGCAGAGCTCTGGTGCTTGGCCCTTTAGGTGTGTTGCCCGCGGAGGTAGCTGGGTGGTATTCCGGGTTAGTCTGAAGCCGGCCACTAGGTGTACCATCCCCAGAGCCTACTGGGAGGTGCTCTGCCACAGACCAAGTTCAGCTGCAGTCTGTGCCCTGCCCCAGGCCACCTGGCATGAGCCACAAAGCAATCTGCTGATGGCACCCATCTGCGCTGGGCTTGCAGGTGCCTGGGATAAGACAAGCTACAAACTGAGGCTGGCTCCCACTAGTGCCCAGCATGGGGCTGCTCACGACAACGTATGGGGCACACTGAGGCCAGGTGCTGCTTTTTTCAGTTTGTGAAACTTTGAGAGATTTTAGGAAAGAATAGCATGAGCCAAGACAGGTCATTTGTATGGAGAAGCCACTGAAAGCAGCTTGGCTGGGTCTGTGAGTTGGGTGGGGCAGCATCTTAGGGAATCACCAGGGTAGGGCAAGATAACCAGGTTGACAGAGACTCAGATATGGTGGTCACATGTGTCTGCATGTTGGGACCATGGAGGACTCAACAAAAAAACAATGGATTCTACCAGCACTTGTGTCTGGGAGAAAATTGCCCCTCCAGCCCTTGCCCTGAAGCCAGACAATTCAGTTTCTCTCCATATGTCCCTGGCGCCTTTTGAGCTGTTGCCCCAGTGCTGGAGCTCAGAGTGAATGAGTACATCAGTGAGTAAGTCCATGCTTGGACTCTTAGGAGGAACTCTAGCCTCCCTCCATCTCACTCAGCCATAATCTCTTCTGGTTGTCACACCCAGTATTTGTAAGGACTTCTCTTTCTGGCACTGGAAACCTGGGCTGGGGATTCTGGTGTGGGGCTGGGACCCCACACTGCTCAGCAGGGACCTGTGCAGCCGAGCTATCACTCCCTATTTTTAACCACCGCACATGGGTGTGGGGCTAGCACTTTCCACATCTCCACCTGGTCTCAAGGTAGCTGCTTCTGTACGTCCTTAGTTGTAGGACTTCTGTTCAGCTAGACTTCAGGTGAGTCTCAATGATGGTTGCTTTGTAGTTTAGTTGTAATTTTGATGTGGTTGTGAGAGGAGGCAAGCACAGTGCTTACCTACTCTGCCATCTTGACCAGAAATTGCAGGCAATGATTTTTTAAAAGCATGTTTTGTTTTGTTTTGTTTTTTTGAGGAAGAGGAAATTTAGCTGGACAGTGGTTGTGCCAGGAGGTGAAGCCCAGGCCTTTTTCTCCTCCCACTCCTCGCCACATTACTGGTGCCGTCCCTCCACAGGAACCCAGCCTTCTGGGGGAGTGCAATTTCTGGAACAAGAGTCCAGGCAGGCAGGTGGCTTTTCTAAACAGTTCAAAGGGAGGAAGCAAGGGCAGGGCATAAGTGGAAGCTGAGTTCTGTGGACTGGTCAAATGGAGAAGGTGGGTTCCATAGGGCTAAGCAGAACAAAGGCCTCACACCTCTCTAAGCCGAAGGGTCCCCATTGGCAGAGTGTGTCCCTCCCGAGTCTGCTGTGAGGAGTAATTGAGAGAAGACCTCTGATATGCTTAGCCTGGTACCCAACACAGAGGAAGTTCTCAATACATGAATTTTCTTTCTCCTTGTTTTCAGAAGCAAAATGAGGGCCCCAGACAATGGCTCAGAACAGGAATAGGAGAGGCTTTTTTCAAAGGTCCTGGGATATAATCAGAGCCTCTTAAATTGCAAAATGCCTTCTCTTGGCAATGTTCAGCTGCTTGTTTTTCTCCTCAGAGGTGCAAACAAGGAGCAGCAGCAGTCTTGGGCTCTGGGCATGTCTTCCATTTTCCCTTCAGAGCACCCTTCCTCTTCACATGCTAGTGTGAAGGGCACTGCATGCTTTACCCAGATTCCCTCTTCAGCTGCTACTCCTACCCTCCAGCTGTTGTCCTTTGTGGGCATTGTCTTTGCCCACATAGAATTCTGGGACTTGCCCTTGCCCACATGGAATTTTGGGAAATGCCCATGCCCACCTGGAACTTCCTTGCCCAAGGGTTCACCCCTCCCAGAGGGCACCCTGAGGCCAATGGCCGCATGATGGGACAACTGTAAAGTGTCACCCAGCCCCAAAGTTCCCCATTGGATCTGCTGAAATGCATTGTGTGTGAGCTTCTCCCTTGGCCCAGTCCTGCCTTCCTCCCTTCCTCACAGGTATCCCTCAAGAGCACTCCCCAAATGTCTTCTGCCCCTGACTCTGGGGATCCCACTCTAAGACCAGCAGTCCCTTTGTTGTCTGTTGTCTTTGCCTCTCCAACCACACCCACTCATTTGATTTCCCAGGAACCTTGTTTCTACTAAAATGCAGCCATCTTGTAGCCCAATGACAGGAAAACAAGAGCTGGTGAGTTAATATGTTGCCCAATAAAGACAGTTATCATTATGGGAACTGATACTTATGTGCAGCTAGCAATCTACAAAGCACAATTGCATACATGATTTCATTTGCAAAGCAGAATAGCACGATGGTCTCCAAAGAGATTCTGCCTGGATTTGAATCTTGGTCCTATTACTTATTAGTCTGGTGACCTTGGGCCAGCTACATAACCTTTTTGTTGCTCAACTACCATCTGTAAAATGGGGATAGAAATCGTCCTTTCCTCCTAGAGTTAGAATGAAATAAGTCAGTACACATAAAGGTCTCAGAATAGTCATGACACACAGTAAGCACATAGTACATGTTAGCTATTAGTAGCTGTTAGTATTTGATCTTCACAAGAAACCCATGAAGTGTTATGATTACTAGGTTGGACATCTGTCTTGCTCTGCCTCATACTCTGGCCCACCTTTTCTCTCCAGCTGTTGCTGCAGCCACCTGCTGGCAGAGGTGTAATCCAACAGCATGTTGCTCAGCTGTACTGCTTATTTCTTACTTCCTGCCCGGCTTCTTTGCCACCTCTGACTGAGATGCCTGTGGAGTGCACTTAGCCATTCTGACCCAAGCAAACATGGAAGGGTGAGGGAGCTAATGTCCCATGTGGCAACCCTGCAGTCCCTTTTTTTTATTCCTTGAGAGAATAATTCTGAGGTAGAATCTGTCCCCTCAAGGTCCAACTTCAGTTGCGCATAGCAGCGGGCACCCCTGGCTTGCTTTCCCTCCTTCCCTGCTTCATTCTTCCCAGTCACTTACTCCTGTAGTATGAGCTCACTTCCCAAAATATAAAACCTGCACACAAACCCTTGCCTCATGCTCTGTTTTTTGGGAAATCATCTAACTGTGCACAAGAGGAGCATGAAAGAATAAAAAGAGGCTGGTTCAACATCCAGAATCAGATCTGGACTCAAATCAAAGCCTTCCATCTGCCGAATCTCATGCTCTCACACTGTGCCACCTCCAAGTTGATAAATATGCCTCTTAACAGAGGCCTGGAAACTTGATTAGATGATGGGAGGCTAGGGAGGAAATCACTACCAACAGATAGCTTTGGACACTTTCATGTCACAGCCCCTCTCCTGTCCCCATATAAAGCTGACCCTACATGGTCAGAGGATGGTGAACAGTGGCTCCACTTGACTGAAGCCTGGGGCAAGGAGTGTGTCAAATTTGCCTTTGTATCACGAGCACTTAGGGACTGGCATGCAGTAGGTGCTCAGTAAATTTTTGCTGGATGCCCAGGTCTAGAAATCAAACTATTGATAGCTTGTTTTTAAATGATTACCTTTTATATGACTATGCCTGTTCCTGTACTTAGTGTTTATTTTTTATGCTGGTTTGGAATGTAATCTTTAATGGACTGAGAACATTTTAGGTAGTAGATTATTTTCCTTTTTTACGAAGCTAAATTAGCATAGAATCATGTGCCTGAAAATTGATGAGGCAAAAGAAGAGTTAATAAAAATGAGCCCGAGGGGGACTGCCCAGGCTTGCATCCCCTAGAGATATATTAAGCTGTCCAAACACCCTTAGAAAGAGGAAATAAGACTGGAATAATCTGGTTTTAACGCCTACACAAACTGCTGGTGCCTGCCCATTGTTTGAACTCCAGCCTCATTATAATACAATTAAAATGAAATATACATTATGGCTTGGCCCTTGTGGGTGTATGGGTTTGTGACCCCCCCACACACTCACAGAGTGACACACAACACTTTTTATGCAAAGTGTTGAAGTTGCTGACCAGCATAATGTCTGACTTTTCCTGCCCTGTCCCCTATTCTTCAGCCTGTCCCCGCCACCATCAGCAGGTGCCCAATGATAGCATCATATCCTGCCTTCCAGGTACTATAAGATCACCGTGGTGCTCATGTGCTTCGTGCTTCCCACGCTGGTACCCTGGTGCATCTGGGGAGAGAGTCTGTGGAATGCCTACTTCTTGGCCTCTATCCTCCGCTATACCATCTCACTCAACGTCACCTGGCTGGTCAACAGCGCCGCCCACATGTATGGAAACCGACCCTATGACAAGCACATCAACCCTCGGCAGAACCCACTGGTCACTCTGGGTGCCATTGGTGAGTAAGGGTGTGAGAGCCAATGGAGAGAATGGCAGCTCAATTTTCTTGGCTTCTCATGGTTTTGTGGAATCTGTAAAATGAAGCAGTGGAGTGAAGTGGAATGAACTTGGGCTTCGGTGTTAGAATCTTGGCTCTTGGACAAGTCCCTTAATCTCTAATTTACAGTCTTCTTGTCTATGAAATGAAAAGAGCAATGCCTGCTTCATAGAGATGTTGTGAGGATTAAGTAAGATACTAGTATATGTAAATTGCTTGGAACAGTACCTAACACATGGTAGGTGCTCAATAATTAGTCGCTATTATTTTTGTCAAGGAAATTTATCTAAAGGAGAGTAGCAGTAGGTTTTTCTCTCCAACTTCCCTGAACACTCTAGCCTCAGCTGTCCAATCATTTGGCTGATCATAAGAAAATAGGCCTTCAAACAAAGAGATGGGAAAAAATGAGACTGTGGCATCTCATGGTACCACAACATGGGTTTGGTAGAGCCCTGGTTCCTTCACATACACTCTGGGCGAGTTATCTGGCTCCTCCACTCTGTGTCCTCATCTGTAAAGTGGGGATAATAGTAGCATTTACCTCCTCCCGGGGTCTTTGGAGGGTTAGATGAGTTAACATATAGCGTTTGCAGCAGTGCTTAGCACAAAATAAGCCTTCAGTGATGTTTTTATTACTAGCCATATGGTCTTAGGCAAGTTACTTGTCCCTTCTGTGCATTTACATCCTCATTTTAAAATGTGGATAATCATAGCTCAGAGGTGTGAGGATTACAGGTGCTCATACTCATTAAAATGCTTAGCACTGTGGCTAACACACACTAAGTGATTAATAAATATTATTTGTGGCTTTATAGAAGCAAATCGGGCTTCTTGGTAAGCTGAGCCTTGACCAAAGAGACCAAACCCAGGAAGAGAAGTTCCTACTGTTAAGTAGAAATGGTCTCCACATCACTTAACAATGAGTTTCTACCACCACTCTGTTAAGGTTTTCCATTTATTAAGACCCTAGGGATCTTTCATTGACAAGAGCAATGTAAGGTGGAATAAACACCAACTTTAGCTATGGGATAACGAGATAAGCAGAGAGAAAAGTGCCTTGGAAAACAGGAAGAAGAGTTTTCTGGCCCTCCTATTGCTTTCTCCTCCTCTTTCCCTTCATCTTCTAGAAAGAGTCTAAAGAGGGGAGCCACATCTAGTGTTGACTCTGAGAGCAGACTGCAGTGGGGACAAGATGTACTGTTACCGTCTTATATAGAGATGGTGGTCCAAGAACACCCAAGGAATATGGCCACAGCATAGTCCCTGAAGAACTGGGTATTGGTTTTAAGTCTACCCAGGTCAACACTGGACCCCTAGTCAATTTTCTTCGTAAAGGTCCTGGAAGGCTCTTGTTACACCCACCCAACTGTACAGTAGGTGAACACATACAGAGTTCTTAGAACAGTGCCTGTTTATGAAAATAAAGGGAAAACTTCTCTATACTGTACCCTAGTCCTGGAAAACTAAATATGATGAGGATGGAGGGGCAGAGTAGAGAAGACCTAAATTAAGAAAATCACAGACCAAAGATCATTCCATCTGATATACTCATTGTAGAACAGAATCCTTCAAATGTGGTCAATAGAAGAGCTATATGACTTTTAGCCACTTAAAATAGTAATGGAAGAAACTGGCTGTTCTTCAAATGGTTAAAAATAGTTACTACGTATACGCATATGATCCAGCAACTCTACTCCTAGATTTATACCCAAGAGAAATGAAAACATATGTCCACACAAAAACTTGTATGTGAATGCTTATATCAACATTATTCATAATGACTGAAAAATGAAAATAATCCAAATGTCAATCAATTGTTGAATAAATACAATTGTATAAATACAATGGCACGATAAATGGTGGTATATCCATCTAATGAAATACAATTCAGTAATAAAAAGAAATGAAATACTGGTACCTGCTCCACCTTGGAAACATTATGCTAGGTGAAAGAAACCAGTCACATAAGACTATATATTGTATGATTTCATTTATATGAAATATTCAAAAAGGTAAATCTATAGAGATTGTATTAGTCAGGGTTCTCCAGAGAAACAGAACCTCTGTGTGTGTGTGTGTGTGTGTGTGTGTGTGTGTGTGTGTGTGTGTATCAGTATATATACTGTTATATGTATTACATATATTCCTCATAATAAATTTCCACATATATAGAAACAGTAGAATACTTATATAAACATAGATATATTCCATTGTTTCTGTAGATAGAGTGTGCATGTATGTGAGAGAGAGAGAGAGAGACTGATTGATTTATTGTGAGGAATTGGCTCACGCTATTATGGAGGCTGAGAAGTCCCATGATCTGTTGTGTGCGAGCTGGAGACTCAGGAAAGCCAATGGTGTAATTATGTCCAGCCTGAGAACCAAGGGAGCCAATGGTGTAAATCCTAGTCCAAGGGCAGGAGAAGATGACAGATGTCTCAGTTCAATAAGTGAGTCAGGGAGAAAAATTCCTCCGTCCTCCACCATTTGTTCTATTCAGGCCTTTGATGGATTGGATGAAACCCACCCACGCTGGGGAGCGATATCTACTTTACTGAATCCACTGATTCAAATGCTAATCTCATCCAGCAACATCTTCACAGACATATCCAGAATAATGTTTAATGGGCACCCCTTGGCCAGTCAGGTTGACACAGAATTAACCATCACAGAGACAGAAAGTAGGGCTGGGAGGGATAGGAGATGGTTGGGGGATGACAGCTAAGGGGTGTGGGCTTTCCTTTTAGATAATGAAAATATTATAATTCATTGTGGTGATGGATGCACAACTCTGAATCTTCTAAAGGCCACTAAATCATACACTTTAAATGGGTGAATTGTATGGTATGTGAGTTATATTCCAATAAAGCTGTTTAAGAAATCAAATGAAAGAAGCCCTGAGATCCCCACCCGCCTCCTGAAAACACCTTTAAAAAAAGTAAAGGAGGAAAATCTATTCACTGGGAGGGATAGAATAAAATATAGGCAAATTTTGGATATTGAAAGATCCAATTCCTTACTTACGTATCTAAATGATTCTCATTTATCTCTTCCAAGCTCTCCCCAGAAGTCTTGCTCTAATTACTCCAGTCCACAGGGGCTATTTTCCTTTTATGAACATGCATCAAAATGATGATCTGTTACCAGCTATTCAGCATTTTACTTAGGAAGTACAGCTCTGAAGTCATGGTAGCATGTCTCCAATTCATACAGGAAAATTTTGTGACTTTATGCTGTTATCTTTATTGTTATTTTCTGTTCACATTTAGTTTTTCTAGCCAATTAAGTAAACGCTTCCTAAGGCCAGGAACCAAATCCTATGCTCTCCAAAGAGCCTACCTGACACAATGTCTTGCACATGGTAGACCCGCAATAAATGAGTGCTTAAAAAATCTATGCAGAGAGGAGGTGAGTGGTTTATTTCAATGCTTATTTTGTCTTCCAGGTGAAGGCTTTCACAATTACCATCATACCTTTCCCTATGACTACTCTGCGAGTGAATTTGGCTTAAATTTCAACCCAACCACCTGGTTCATTGATGTCATGTGCTGGCTGGGGCTGGCCACTGACCGCAAACGGGCAACCAAGCCAATGGTCGAGGCCCGGAAAGCCAAGACTGGAGATGGCAGCACTTGATCCTGGAGCTTCCATCAAATATGTCCGCTGTTGACACTTTGGTTCATGCCTTCTGTTACTATAGTTCTTTTGTTCATTGGATCGGGGGAGGGTGTAGAGGGTGGGAGGGAATGGAATCTATGTGGCTTGGGAATTTTTTGTTTGTCTCAAAGTCAAGACATAATTATCAATGAAAAAAAATTTTTAAGTTAATGTAACTCTGATTTAACATTAAAGCGTGTACATGTGATTAAATTGCTGTAGGTACAATAAGTCAAACATACATTGTCATGTGCTTGTACATAATGTTAACCCTGATAGGATGAATGAATTTAATATTCTTTCAGTACGATTCAGGAAAGCATTTGTTTTCTTTCCCATCAGCTAACCCAGAATTATTTTTAAACACACTATCTGAAGGAGCAGAGAGGCAGGGTAGAAGACAAAAGAGGGGAGTCCTAGTAGTAACTAAAGAATGTTTCTGTTTTGTAATTATTGTGTGTGTTTCTATTGTTTTTTAAGTTAGAGAATTGAACACTTCTTAAAATGAGATACAGAAAATGTCTTTTTTTGGCCCTGTTTACAACTTGTTAATGCCCCACTGTCTTTGCTTCAAAAGAGATCTGTTTACTGCCCAGCTAGTTTTGTGCCCAGCCGACCCTATAAATCAATGCCTGGTTAGGTGTTTGATTTTTTTCTGTTTGTTATTGTCATTTTAAAAGTATATAACTCAGATGTGCCAGACATCAAATTAAGCTCAAATTAAGATCTCATTTCAATGTTTAGATACCTAATTTATATTCTAATTGATCCCAGCCACTGATGCATGTACTTTAGCTGCTTCTGCAAAATAAGCATATTAATTTTCCATACCAGGCCATCAGATCTTAATAACCAACAATTGTCTAGAACTCAGTGTCTACTAATATTTCACTTGCATGCGGCCTTCATTGATTTTGCAGCAAAGTATAAAGTGATCATTCTGTAGCTTCTAGATTAAAAATTTGTGTGTGTGTGTTAAGTTGCCTTGTAAAGAGCATGTTGAATTGATGGGACAGTGAGCCCTTTGTGTTAGATGTTAGAGCAAAAGAAAGGCTTATAGTGTTGGCATTGGAGCCCTTCGAAAATAGATCTTTTTAGGAAAGATGTAGAATTTAAAATTAAAATTTTAAATTTTTGAAAAAGAAGTGACGCCAATAGAAAATTGTCATAATGAAGTTCTTCATCCAGCAGGTGTTTAACAGTGTTCTTTTGCCATTAATAATGTGTAAATTATGAGTGATTTACAATAAATGATTATGAATTTGTTGGTGTTCTTGACCAGATGTTAAGTGTTGTTTAAAGAATGTCCTCTCAAGGGTGTCTGATGCTTCATGATGACCATCTGAGTCACATTTGACTTGGGCTCTAGACTAACAAGTGCCCCTAAGACCAGGTCTCTCGTATCTCATCTGCCATGGACATAACCAGAGGGAAAATCAGCAAGTTTCATTTGAATGCAGAACCCCCAGTGATGCCATTCCCTATTTCTCACTCACCAACACTGTCACTTGTACTACATCTAGCCGATAAGTGGGAACCTCTACTCCTAAGAGTATGAAGGCACATTGTCTGCCTAGACCCCATCAGCCCCAGTGGTGACCAGAGGTGGGGGACATGAATTCAACTCTCACTCCAGTCCTGCCTCTCTCATCCTTACCCCTCTGCTGCCTCAGACTCTGCCTTTCTTTTGCCCAGAAGCAACTGTGCCCGTGCCATTAGATAGCAACTACTTAGCCTGCCTGCAGTTGAGTGGGATTCCAACTGTTAATACCTGACCAGATCTCATCTTGCAAGGACCCTCTGGATATAATCGCGGCATTTTTTTTCAGCAGTTTCATATTCCAGGCACATATTCCTAAGATCTTGTATGTAGTGTTGGTAGAGTGCAGTTGTATTCTAGCATTTGTTTGTATCAGCATGACCTAAAATGGCCCTGATTGGGAATGTTTCTGTGAACCTTTGATCCCGAAAGTACTACATTTACTTACTTGTCCAATAATAGAAAAAGATTACCTTTGGAACAGTTATTTAGAATCTTCTCGCCAAAGGAGGGTATTTCCCAGCGAGTCCAAATAAATCCAGAAGCTCGCTCCTCTGAACCTGGGCGCCAGGTGTTTATCTGCAACAGGACCATGAATGAGATACAGGTTGGGATGATCTGGATGAAGGAGTGAATAAAGGTTAGATCACTCTAGAGTTTCCATCTTGACGTTCTCAGCAGCACTGAAGGGAAGAAGCAACAGCCCTGGGAGGAGACTCCCAAGCCTATGCAAGGTGGCCCTAGAGAGGTTGGTATATTTTTTGAAAAGTTCAGTTTCAAGTAAGGAAATATCCTGTCTTTAATCTCTTGGGTCCTACAAGACTCATTTCGGCAGCACTCACCCCTGCATTTAGGTGAGTGGAGCCAAGGAGAAGCTGCCCCCACAGCGCTCACACAGAGCGAGCCTGGAGTGCCAGAGCTAGCTCACGTGCACTTCCAGCTGTGCTACTGTCATGGCCTTGAGAAAAATCAGTCTTTCTGGATCCAGTTTTCTCATCTGCAAAGAGTGGATGAAACCAGACTCTTGATCTAAACCGCTGAGCTACCTAGGCCATGTTTTCAGGCTGAACCACATGAAAGTACCATTGACTAAGCTGTGAACCTCTCTGAACGTCAGCGTCTGCATCCGCACAACAGGACGGTCACAGCTGTGTGCATCCCGTGAGTCTGGAGGACTTGAGCCCAGGGCCTGGTGTGTAGCTCCACAGGAGACGTCAGCTGAGGGTGAGGACGTGCCCCAAACACAAGATGGAAACTGAGATGTAGTCAAATACTGCAGCATGGAGGAAGGAGGACCGACTTCTAGCTCTCATTTTGTTACTAACTCGCTGGATGGTGAAGGGTAGCAGAAGCTGCCCCAAATATGCCACTTTGACAAGGATTACTTTGCATTCAGGCACTGGAAAAACAGTACACGCCAAGAAGGGGATTCTGACTTCTCCTTTTCTTCCTAAAAGCAGGAGATGAAACTCCCATGTGCACTGACAGATGTTTTCTCTGTAGGAGGAGGAAAGAAACATTCCTATCACCAGAGAAGACCAAAAGGGGCTGGGAGAAATCTTCACAAATAAACCTTGTCAGTAGCCCTTATCTTCCTGTAGCCTCCCCACGTATTTTTCTAACTTTTTCACAATGACTACTTTTTGTTCATCCTAATATATAAGCATTTCGGTCCAACTGCTTTTTGGGGTCTTCATTTTTCCATGGAGGCGCTCATGTACATGGAATAATAAGATTTGTATGCTTTTCTGTTCATCTGTCTTAGGTCAAGTGCATTCTCAGGCCCAGCCAGACTTGAAAAGGGTGGAGGAAAGTCTTGCCTCCCGCACAATGGCCCTAACCTCTTAGAGCTTCAGCGTCCCCTTCTGTGAGGAACCTGACTGGCTTAGGTTATCGTGCCCAGCTCTGCCATTTTAGGAGTCTCCCCCCATGGTGTGAAGAAGCCCCCGCACGCAGGCAGAGCCTGTGCAGCAGCGTGCCTCTGTCTGGTCACTTGTGTGCCCTTCTGAGCCCTTGGCTTCCTTCCTGTGTTTTCACACCTTCGTCAGAGGACAAGTCTGGCCTACAAGGTCATTTATGTTTCAGTCAGCTCATTTTTCTCCTCATCGGGAGCCAGGATAGGTTTGTGGAAGGAAGAGGTTGAAGCCTAATGGATAAGAATGAGCTGCGGGGATTATCTGTGCGGTTCATTTGTCCATTTCAATCCTGTCCCCAATTACAGAGGAGACTGAGAGCCAGTTATGTTCTCAGTGGCTGCTCATGTGAAAAACAAGGAAGGAAAGAAATACTCTAACCTTTATAATCCTTTTTTAAATTTCCCCATTTTTAGTTCAGGGTATTAGTCTAAATACTCTTCTTCCCTTTCCTCGACGTCAAGGAAGTGCTATAAATGACCTGGAAACTGCTCTCCTTGTTCTCCCTGTGGGCTGTAGGGTTCATAACCACCCTCCCCACCCCAGGAATGTTCCTGACTTCTAAATTTGCTCCATCAGAAGCAGGAGGAAGAAAATTTCTGGCCGCGAAGTACCTGTAATGCAACAAGCCTGTGTCTGAGCAGCTACTGTGGGCTCAGTGACAGCCTTTTTCTCTTCCTCTGCCTCTTACCCTCCCGTGATGCCTCTGACTCCACATCCAGAAGACCAGTCAGCCACATCCTACTGCGATTTCTCACAGGATCTAAAAGGAAAAGACCCGCAGACAGCACCCGAGCTGGCTAGGGCTGTGAAGGCTCTGCCCTGAGAGAGTACCCTTCCCTATAATACTTACTGAGAAAAGACCTTCCTTACAGTACTGAGAAGGTACCCTCCCCTATAATACTGAGAAAGTACCTTTCTTACAATACTGAGAAAGAACCCTTCCCTACAGCACTTACTGAGAAAATACCTTTCCTGACCTACAGTTATTATGGAAAAAAGGTTACTTTGCCTTGGACCATTTATCCAAATCCCTACAACTGAGGGTTTACTAAATCAATGTCCCACCCCCACTCCTTTCCAATCTTCTACAAAGGCTACGTTTCATGTCATTGAAATCTCCAAGGTTGCTTTTCTGAAGGATGCACAAACTGCTGGGCAGAGCCACTATCCCCCAGGCTGTTGGTGGACAAAGTAACTGGGCCCCACTGGGATGTTGGTATGGTTGTATTTTCATTATCGTGTTTCACGTAAGCCTGAGCTCACAGTGTGTGGATCACAGATGCAGGAGCTGCAGGTAGTGGCTGCTCCTTATTCTGGACTGTATGACAGCACCGTGTGAGGGGTGGGGTGGGAGGTGGGGACACTCTACCAGGTATATGTGGTCACTGGCGGAGGATGGATGAACTGGGCTGCCAACTGGGATAGCCAGTGTCTCAAAGCGAGAGTGATTGATCAGCGTAGGTGATGATTTTCCAGTTCGGGCAAACAGCCTTCTCACACTTGAGGTGGATGGATAGGGAAGACCCACTTCAGTTCCTTCTTGGCCCTGAAATTCCTGCCCATGAATACAAGAATAGCTCTGTGAGAGCCCACTGGGCTCCCTCAACTCCCTTCTCTGAACGAAAAGGCACTTAAGCACAGGGCATTATAAAGAGATTGTTCCAGATGTGCCAACCCATGACCACATCTATTTGCACTGTTCTCTACAGCTCTTGCTAGGCTGAGCTATTTGTACCAGACAAGACCCAAATGCCTAGAGTCAGCTTGTTAGAATGTGTACATAGTTGCTACATAGTCAACCAAGGCACAAAAAAATGAAAAAAAATGATCTCTAAGTAGATACTTTGGTCTGGATGGTTTCAAACACTATTTAAAAGTGAAGACCTTGATTTTGCCTCAATATGGAAAATTTTAAGCAATGATATATTGGCCCCTTTACAACCACGTTTATAGTCACTTTGAAGCCAGGGGACTAGATCAGTTTTAAGACACTGAAATTGATAGGCCATTTGATGTGGTTTTGTTTAAACATTACTTGACTCCCTGGCCCATATCTATACACTCCAGGGATGTTTAGATTGTTACTTTGTTGGAAGACAAACAGCATAAGGAAAAATATGCAAAACCTCTGCTTCTTCATCTATAATATATAAGAGGTAGAACAAATAATTGCTTAGGTCCCTTCTTACATCAAAAACTACAGGAATCAATAGTAAGCAAGCTTAGAAAATGCTCGATTCTGCTCTACCCAAGCAAAAGATGTGTATCCTTCTAAAAGAAAAAAAAGAAGAGGCTCAAGGCCAGTAAACAGACCCTCTGTTGACATCTATGTGAACAACTAGGGGACATAGACCAGGGAGGCTGGGCTGTCACGAAGGCTAGAGATTTCTAAACAATCTCGTTTTTTTGTTTTTGTTTTGCTTTGTATTGTTTTTTGTTTGTTCTTGGTTTTTTTGGGGTTTTTTTTTTGTTTGTTTTTTTAAGTTTCCAGTTAAGAGATGTCTTTACAATGAGCATTGCTGTGTCCAGGAAATTGCAGCATTATAATACTTGGAAACAATAGCATGCTTCAAAATAAAGTCACTAACCATCAGCTGCCATATGATTTGGCTGCCAAAATTCCACACACCATGTGAGAGCAAGGCTGAATGTGCACAAAACTTGGAGAAGTCATTTAAACTAACTTCCCAACAAACTTGTCTTGCTTAATTTGATTGATATGATGTCTTTCAATTACAACATTCAGTCTGTTGCTTTTCTATTTGTTTTAAATTCAGCACTGACACATGAATGAGAAAGATAAAATAGAAAACAACTTGAAAAGGTATAAAAATGTAACTACTCTTGAAAGTATGCATATTTACTTTTTGTTTGTTTTTTACTACCCCATTTCACTTCTGTTTGCAGCTGTAACAAGAGGAATGATCCTTGCTCGTGGATATAGAGCACTTATGGGATAGTTCTAATTGAGAAGAATATCCTTTTTATTATTCCAAGGCTACTGATTGCAGTGCACTTTTTTTTCAATTTTATTTTGCATCAAAAAGGAGATCAAATGAAAGTACGTCAGGCTTGAAAGACTACTGGCGGCACCACAGAAACTTGGCAAACCAGTCTAAAAAATGACACTTCAAATCACAAAGTTTGCTCAGCACACCACCTTTAGTAAAAACAATGACCAAAAAGAGAACAAGAAAAAAAATCATTAGAAAGCTATTTTCCCAAACTCCACATAGTTTTCAGTGCATTTGGCTCAATTG
Organism: Rhinolophus sinicus; assembly: GCF_036562045.2. Taxonomy (NCBI): domain Eukaryota; kingdom Metazoa; phylum Chordata; class Mammalia; order Chiroptera; family Rhinolophidae; genus Rhinolophus; species Rhinolophus sinicus. The sequence goes on from NC_133752.1 coordinate 49,850,044, forward strand.
TCTGAATCTATTACAACCACAGCTATAAAATAATAGGCAAAGAAATCACAACTCCCATCTAAGAGCCAGGCAGACCGTGCTTATCTGAGTCACCAGTATTTTCCCAGCCCCACAGAACATTGATAAATGTTACTGGATGGATGAATAGATGATGGATGGATGGATGGATGGATGGATGGATGGATGGATGGATGGATGCAACGTACTCCAATGCAGAACATAACTCTGTATAGCACTACTGTATCTCATCTTCGTAACTCTTCCCTTCGTTTGCCCTGTTACATGTGAAACCCCATCAGACAGACCCACCTCTGCCTTGTGCACAGTTCTCTTAAGCTCCCAGCAGAGAGCTTACCATGTAGCAGTGCCTTGAAAATTTTTGGCGAGCTGTTGTATTCACTGTTTATAAATACAAGTAGGTCCTACTTTCAGAAACAGTTGACCCAGAAATCCAAACTTAACAAAAGTAAATAAATTAGAAGATGACTCTTAATTTTACAGAATTGTTTATTACAGGTTTGCTTTCATCAACAGGCCTTGAAAACATGCCTCAACCTATAGAAGTCTTCATCAGGGGCGGCTGAATGGCTCAGTTGGTTAGAGCATGAGCTCTTAACAACAGGGTTGCTGGTTCCATTCTCACATGGGCCCGTGAGCTGCGCCCTCCACAACTAAACTGAAGACAACGAGCTGCTGCTGAGCTGCCAGTGGGCAGCCTGGATGGCTCAGTTGGTTAGAGCGCGAGCTCTGAACACCAAGGTTACCCGTTCAATTCCTGCATGGGATGGTGGGCTGCACCCCCTGCAACTAAGATTGAAAAAAAGGGTGGCTGGACTTGGAGCTGAGCTGCACCCTCCACAACTAGATTGAAGGACGGCTACTTGACTTGGAGCTGATGGGCCCTGGAGAAACACACTGTTTCCCAATATTCCCCAATTTAAAAAAAAAAAAAAGTCTTCAACTTTTAAAAAGCACATGTGGTGGGGGCCACAAGATACACCTAAACGTATGATAACTGTCCAGTTGCAGAGCCACTTTGAGATGGTCAGTGTTAGAAAGCTGCACTTCCCCTCTGAGAAGTCACCCACTGCGCCGTAAGAATAAGACGGAGCTAAGAAGGGAAACAGGCAAAGACTGTTATGGGCTGGTTTTGTCCTCTCAAATTCATTGAAGTCCTAACCCCCATGTGGGGACAGAATCCCAGAGAGCAGTTTCCAGGCTCTCGGCCTCACGCGGAAAGGTGCTGGTTTGGGTAGTAGATGGCCATCAGCTGTGACTGGTTGGCCATCAGCTATAACCAGTTAGCCAGTAGCCACTGATATAACTGCCGTGACTGCACTGGTTGGTTGTCAGGCAGAGAAGAACACGGTGGATTGCGGATCATATGGCTCCTGCTTCCTGTGCCTCCAACCCAGCCACCAGCAAGAATATAGTGGTATGACTCCCCTATCTATGCTCCATGGGTGTTCCTTTTTGACCTCACCATGTCCTGCGTTCTTATGTGGGGAGCAGGACCAGAGACCTCACATGACACCCCACATGACACCCTAGTACCTCAGAATGTGACTGTATTTGGAGACAGGGTCTTTAAATAGGTAATTAATTAAGTGGCTCATTTTCACCTGGGCTTTTCTCTGCATTTCACTCTGTTCACTCTCCCCAATGGGAAGCAGTAATTCTAAGGGAGGGTGCCTTTCTGAGCCAACATCATATCAACTTCCAGAGAAGAGCACTAGGAAATGTTTTGCCTTTCTTTTTAACAATCAATAGGAATTAACTTTGCTCACACTGCGGGCAAGTCAGGACTAACTTAGCGAGGAGATAGGTGGACCTGTTTCTGACTCTTGAGAAGGACACAAATTCACCTGGAAGGGAAAGAATCAAATCTGCCCCATCTCCCGTTCCATTGTCCAAATATGATCACATCATGTGGACATTTTTCACACTTTTCTAAAAGTTGTAGAAAAATAAGTGACTAAGTAAGCCCCGAGTCTTTTCGGTTAAGAATTTGGCTGAGGATATATTAAGTATGAGGTGGGAGAGGGGGGTGTTCATTGTTACACAAAAAAAGAGTTAGGTTCTTTCACCTAGAATAGGCCAAGCATCATCAAACAATTAAATACATTAATTCCCTGTAACAGAAGCTCAAATCAAATGTCTCACTCAATCAAACTAAGTTAGGAGAGAAACCATCTGTCAGCTTCGGGTTTGGCTCTAGCAGGCCTGTTTTGTACACCATTGGCTGAGGCCTGTTTGTATCATTAAAAAAATTAACTGCTCACTGCCAAAAGTAATTTGCCTAGCATTGTCCACTCCTCGGAAGCAGAACCAGTGTTTCCTGCGGCTGGGCTGTGAACGTCTGTGAAATAGCATCACAACATAAATGCCTCGAGGCAGCTGCAGACAGTGAGTCAATAATGGAGAGGAGCCCTCTGTAGGAAGTGATAAGAAAGATCTAAGGGGCCAAGTGTACAGATGGTCACAGGCCAGTCTGCCAAGCAGAACTTCAAAAGATGGAGAGATCTGGGGGATTTGGACTGCGTGGAGAGGTTTATAAGCAATCTAGGGAGTGTCAGTGACTTCAGAATCTAGTCCCCTCATTGCCTCTCATGCTCAGATGTAAGATCTAGGAAAGGAGAACAGGGTGCAGGTGCATGTGTGGTGTGTGTGTGTGTGTGTGTGTGTGAGAGTGAGTACTCTCAATCTCTCTTTTCCTCTTCTCTCCTCCCCTCCTCTCCCCACCCTCCCCTTCCTCTCCCCTCCTCTCCTTTCCTCTCTTCCTCCTCCTCTCTATCTCTATCTTGAGCTCTCTCCCTTCCTCCACCTCCAAGAAATAACTCTATGTCACTTCTTAAGGCCCTTGTTTTGGCAAGTGGAGCTGCTGAGGGGTTGGAGACCAGTTGTCTAGAAGCTGGCCAGTGACGCTGGGATGCAGGCAGCTGGGGAGAAGCGCAGGAGGCAACGTCTTGCCCTGACTCATGCCTTCTCCAAGGCTGGCTTATCTCTCCCTCTATTGGAGACTTTGTTTCTCCTCTGTGGTGGCCCTTACATGCTGGCCGTATTTTGTTTGCCCCTCCACCCTGATCTCTGCTCACGGGAGGCTGACAGGCAGGCATGATATCAGAGAGCTGGTTGGGAATAGAGAACAGGGAGCAGCAGCAGGACGGAGGGAGGAGAGTAAGGTCCAGGCACTTATTCCCTGAGTCCCTCCCTGTGGGGTGGCTGTAGGCTGGCTGCTCCTTCAACTGACATTCCCAAATCTGTCTGTCAGTCCTTGGAGCCTAAGGGGTAATGGTGTCCCTCTCTCACTAGCTCTGCTCCATTGCTGTGGCTGCTCAACACCAGCTTTTGTCAGCAGCTCATATAACAGCCATGGACGTGTGCCTCTCAGATCTTCCTTCAAGAAAGAACTCGCCCTTCAGCTGCAAGCCTGCAGTCAACTGACTGCTTTCATGCTTCAATATCTGTTGTGGTAGCTGCTGCTGTTTTGCTACACTCTTCCTGAACAGACCCAGCACATGTCCGAGCTTGGTGGGTACCAGGGCCTGTTCCTTTCTGCCCAACAAGAAGGCCTCCACTCACCGCGGTCTTTGCTCCCCGTCCCCGCTGGGGCAGCTGAGACTGTCAGACCTGAATCTGGCTCTCAGGTTCCCCTGTGGAGTCTGCTTCCTCCTCTGTGTTCTTTCATATGTATCAGGTCTGCATCAAAGAGCGAAGGTTTTCGTTATTCGAATATTCCTGCTTCCTCCCCCTCTTATCTTCTACAGGCATTATCCCCCACTAAACCAGTCACACCCCTAACTCCACCCAGCATCTGGTCTTGGAGAATCCAACTAACACCTGCCTTTTTATAACTCTCCCCCAAGGGACCTATTTGATTGTACCTCTCTTCCCTACCAACCCCCTGGCGAGACAGCTTGATGTTCATTGAATGACTTTCTACATGGGTTCACATACTAACTTGGGAAGGAGAAGCCTCTGAGCTTGGCTGCTCTGCCCATGACTGTGGACAAAGAGAGCTGAAACTCTGAGACCCCAATTCCTGTCACCCCCCAGCTTCCCCACCAGCGTATCTTCATCACTCACATCCATGCTCCCACCCTGGTGCATCCAGGCCTGTGCATGGGGTCCTAAGATAACAGGGAACGGAAGCTGGAGAGAAGAGGAGAGCCTGCTGGGCTGTGGGTAACAAGCACTGAAAATAAGAAATGCAGGTCTCTGGCTTTCAAAATAGAAACTTAGAAAAGCACAGTTAATCCTAATCAGTTGGGAAAAAAACGTCCACAGTCATTGAAGCAGTGAGACAAAAATGGCATCAGCAAGGTCCAAAGTCTATTCATTAACCCTGGAACTCAAACTTGTTACTAACTGGGAGCTGGGCTCATTGGCCTTTCTGGGCCGGATCTACTCTCTATAAAAGGTTAAGAAATAGCGGTTCTCTGCAGGCAGGATGATTCTGCATGGTTTAGGTTAGGCTATGGGATGCCTAATGCACTTTTTGAAAAATATCTAGGTTAACAACTCCGAGTCCTATTCTGGCAACACTCCACATATTTTTTAATTCTCTCAAGATGGGATGAGTGCCACAAAATTCTAAAAAAAAAAATTAATTTAGTTATAAAAAAGTGAGTATGTCATAAAGAGCCTGCATATACAGCCTACGTTTTCTAGGGCAGTTCTAATTTCAAGGATTCTGGTTGCTAACAAAAATACATTTATGATCAGACCATATACAAGTATCTTCAATGGGGTTCAGAAGTTTTGATCCTATTGTTCATGCAGCATTTTTAGAAGAGGGAAAGAAATGGAGGAAGGTGAAGTATGGCTGTAATATTCTTGAACTTCAAAAATGGTAAGATTGGTTCCTGTCATATTAGTTATTGGTTCTTTCATGTAATAAATGAAGCCCAATTGTTCTTCATTAATGTCTCCCGCCCTCCAAATCCTTAGATTTGTGATTATTTCTTGATTTTCTTTTTTTGGGAAGTGTGAGCTAGGGAGATGCCAAGTGAGGGAGAAAAATTGCCAGTGCCAGACAGCAGAGCACAAACCCTAATTACCAGGCATTTTAGCCACAGGCAGCTTTCCAATTCCCAGCTTCTTCACCTGGGAGCGTGCTTCCACCTTTGGACTGAGCTGTCACATGTACTTGCTTTCCGGTAAACAGTTGTGACCAGAACTCATTCTTACTGCCTTGCACAAATTTGTCCCTGAACAACAGGAAAAATTTAGGATCTCTTCAGGTTCCAGGTGTGGCCCAAATGGCCCTGCTGCTCTCCCTCCCCACTCCCCTTCCTTAGGTCCTGGGCCGGACGCCATAGGAGAGTCTCTCAGTGGTTGAAACACTGGTGCAAGCCATTCTCTCCATCTCTCCAAAGGCAACCATCCACTCTCTCTTCATCCTCTCCTATCTCCTCAGTATTTTTTTGTGATTTATTTCCTCTAACTCTTCCCTTCACATGGTGGAGCTCCCCTGTCCATTTCAATTATTTTCCAAAACTCCCATTGGAAATAGACTCTTCCATTTCGGTCTTCTAGTGTAGAAGCAGCTCCTCTCCATCACCCCACAATCATGGGGCCACGGCAGGAGGTAAAGATTCTCCCACAGATATTTCCGATCCCTCACTTCTCCACTCTCATTCAAAAGCCTCTCCTCTTTTCATCCTCCTCCTGTAACATGCACACACATTCACATAACCACTGCCTCCCGCTTGTTCCAATCTTCTGTAGCCTCCAAATCATTCCCCCTATGTATGAAGTACTTTGCCACCTTGCTTACGTACTTTCTTTCTCTCTACCCCAACTTCCAGAAGTTACTGTTATGTCTGTGTGAACAACTTGTGTATATTCATTAGAATTGGATTAGCTGTTCATAAGATACCCAGATAAGTGGCTTAAATAATACAGAGGTCTCTCACATAAAACAAGGGTAGAAGCTAGGTGAATCAGAGCAGGAATGGTGAGTGAGTCCATGTTATTGTGGATACTTTCTGTCTTTCTGTTCCACCATCTTAGCCTTGGTTTTCATCCTTAAAATGAACTCATGGTCCAAACTGGCTGAAAGGCTGAAAGAAGGAAAGAAATGGTAAATGGGTGCATCCTCCAGGTGATTGCTTGCTTCAAAATTTCCCCCACCCCCACCAAATAACTTCTACTTACAGATATTCTTGGTCACACCAATTGCAAGGAAAGCCAAGAATTGTAGCCTTTTAGCTGGTTCTGTCACTGTCCTGAGTATAACCAAGATTCTATTAGTATTGGATAGACAACTAACATTCTTGCCGTGTGGATCCTGTCCAATATCATTGACCTTCATTTCTGTTCCACCTCAGCTGCCTATTCCCTGGGCCATTCTCAGTGTTGTGCTCTAGTAAAACAAGTGGTTCCTGTGTAGTTCCTCAAACACACTGAGCTATTTCATGTCTCCATTCTTTTCACATACTCAGCTGTCTGTCTACAGCGTCCCAATCTTCTGTACAGACCCAAAACACTCCTATTCTTTCTTAAAATCCTGCCACTGTCAGATTCTCTCTGAAGCCTTTCTTGTACTTTCGCTTACTTTGCCTTGTATTATAATTCTTCCCAACTAGTGTGCACGCCATGAAGGCAAGGATCATGAGCATTTTGTTTCTAACATTATATCTCCGGGACTTAAAATAATTCTTGGTACATAATAAATGCTCAATAAGTATTTATTGCGTGAGTAAATACCTGTTTTTTCTCTTCTGGTAGACTGTAAGATTTTTTACACTGGCCCATGCAGGGATCGAACCGGCAACCTTGGTGTTATCAGCACCATGCTCTAACCAACTGAGCTAACTGGCTACCCGCTAGGCTATAAGATTTTTGAGGACAGGAACTGTGTCATGTTTATCTCTGTATTCTCCCTAATAACTTGCAGGTAGTAGTATGAAGTTGCTGAGCTACGAAAGTTGATCTACTAATTTCTTACTGTATTGGAAACAAAATTAATTTTCCAAATTCCTCATTTCATTTAATGCCTTAGTATGGAATCTGTCATACAATAAATGTTTAATAAATGTATTTAATTAATTGAGAATGAACCTTTCACTCTGTGGGTAGCACGCGCATATTAATGGCAAAGGGAAATGGAAAGGGGGAAGTGATGATTTATCTACCTAAACTACTTCTCTACCTCTGATAGGTCCACCCTTGGATACCTCATGGGCTTGCACCAAAGTTATCTATGCTATAAATACATTGTGCTGCTCTCAGGACCAACCGTAATCAACAGGATATTAGAGGTGCATTCTATCAGATCGTAGTGTCTCTCTCTTTCTTCAGTTGATTTTCAGAGTCCAGGGCTTTGGACACCAGTGAAAAGAAGTTGCAGGAATTGGTACTGATCCAGGCTATGGACAAAGACTTAGACCTTTGCGGAGGCAGAAATGCAAAGCATTATATAGAAAACCATCAAGACTTCAGGGGTGAGCAGTAAACAGGGGCCACACAGTCAGGTGTCCTCCCTTTCTGAAATTAGAAATAAAGAACACTTTTAAGAATAAAATCATAGAAATGCATCCCATAAGGGTAGAACTGAGAGTTTTTTTCCATCAAAATATTACGGTATCAACTTGGGTAAAATCAGGCTGGATTTATGTGTGCAGTTGCTATAGACACTCTGCAAGGCAGTAGTGTATCTAAAGAGAAAAAAAAGGGGTGTTCATCAAAGAGATGGTGGACAACATAAACCATAGGGTCTGCCATGAGGATTCTGTCTTGCCTGCACCAATTGTGGGTATCCTGGCCCATAGTTAACCTGTGCAGTCCCAGGGGCCAGCATATCTCTACAAGAGACAAGAGTGGTCAGACTGTCAGAGCCCGATGCCGTACGGCTTCTAAGTCCCGTGGCTCTGATTCATGCTCAGCACATGCTCTTCTAATTCTAATGTGATTTCTCCTATACGATGAGAACCTATTGAGTATTACAATCTCATTGTAATTATAACCCTGGCCTTTTGATTTACTCCTCAGTTTCTTGTGAGTTAGGCTACAGTGAGTATTTCCTCAAGGATTACTGACAGAGTCATCTTTCTGAGCCTACAGAGCTGAGGGCAAGACCTGAGAATGGTAATGTCAAAATGCCAATCACAGGCCTCTCGGTGGACAGGCACTCAGCCAGCCTTTCCTTATGACATTCTGCTGTCTCAGTAAAGGTCCTTTCAAGCTGTTATCACAGGCCAGCTGTGTGTGTGGATGGCTGAGTAAATATCCACTGACCAAGGGTGCAAGAATAGGAAATTGTGTGTGAGTGCATGAGTGTGTGTCCACATGAGCAGCTATCCAGAGAAATGTAACTTTTCACAAGGCTGGGTGGTCAATCTGCTATACCATATGGTCTTTCGTTAGTTACACGCTTTGTTACAGAGTCTTCCTCAAAGTCAATGTGGGATGGATAGACAAATGAATGAACAAGTGAATAAACATTAGCTATCTAATTTTGACTTTGACCTTAATAGCTCAGAGGCATTAGTACAAAGTTACTGAGCTAGTGCAATGGTTTGAATTTTGTGTTACCCCAAAATTCATATCTGAAATCCTGACACACACCTCCACCCCAAAGATGATGGTATTAGGTGGGGCCTTTTGGGAGGTGCTTAATGTCATGAAGGTGGAGCCCTCATGAATGGGATCCCTCTCCCCTTCGACCATGTGAGGACACAGAGAGAAAGCATGGCTATGAACCAGGAAGAGGGCCATCACCCAACCGTGGTGTTCTGATCTTGGACTTCCAGCCTTCAGAACTGTGGGAAATCAATTTCTGTTGTTTATAAGCTACCCAGTGGGTGGTATTTTGTAATACCGCGTTTCCCCGAAATTAAGACCTAACTGGAAAATAAGCCCTACCATGATTTTTCAGGATGACACCCCCTGAACATAAGCCCTAATGTGTCTTTTGGAGCAAAAATTAATATAAGACCTGGTCTTATTTTCAAGGAAACACGGTAGAAGCCCAAATGGACTAAACTAGGAAATATGATCTGCTAATTTCTTACTGTATTGGAAACAAAATTATTTTTCTAAGTTTCTCATTTCATTTAAAAGACGACTTTAGGGAATAGCTAAATTCAGAATAGAGCCAAATTATAAAGTATTATGGATTTTCCCTAAATAAAACAAAGCGAAATTATCTGTTAAAAACCCTTACATTAGAAGACAATGGCTTAAGCAAAGGAAACTGAAAGCTGGCCTGAAAGAAATATTTAAAGATTCATACTGAGAGGGTGGAGGTTATCTTAATCCATGAGTTTTATCTTGATATCAGCAGGGAAATTAAGACTATGAATAATATGTAGACCACAATTTTCATTTTTGCAGAATTGAAAATCTGGGTAGTTTTCATGACTCATACTTTTTATTATGACAGCATTTTAAATCCATATATGAAAGTCTTTGGGGTGGTGAATTTTGCACAATATTAATGAATTGTTGGATGGCCTATCAATTAAAATCCAGCTGGTGAACAAAATGATGGTATCATTTTTGCAAATGTCTCATCACAAGATGTGAAAAATTTCCCTGAGTCACCAAGTGATTATTCATATTAATCGAGATAAAAGTATAATAAGCTGCAGACAAAAGCCCAACTGCACACCCGTTCTCCCAGAGTTGGGATGGCAGAATCCACTCGGAGAAGAGCCTCCCGGGCCAGGTTTCCTTGACAACCGCTCCCATAAGAACCAGTGTTCAAAGATAGGCTCTAGCAAAGTACCCAGGAAAACTAATTGATGATCAGGCTCTCGTCTCTGAGATGGCATCGAGACTTGATGCTACCGTGTGAACTATTTCTGAATTTAAATGGAAATGTGGGTGGGTGTGTGTTTTAAATCTCACTTCTCTTCTTTCACTGTTTTGTGTGTGTGTGTGTGTGTGTGTGGAATTCCCCTGTTTTTCTTTCTCAGTTCCAAAATAAGAAATTCCTTTATAAAAAGGATCACAACCACAGTTAAATTGCTACCTTGGAAAAATTCAACCTAGAAAATAATTATTTCTCATTTAAAACCAACAGTCCCACCTAAGGGACAGCAGGTAAGCAGGGCAACAGGGAGTGGCAAATGGGAGGTAGTTCTGAGGGCTGCACCATCACTCTGTAAAAATAACCTTGTGTGGGGGGGTATGATGGATGGCGCAGCAGTTCTGGTGGACTGCCAAACACCAGGAAATTAATTCATAGCCCAAACTGTCACAAAAATGCAAGAGCATTCTGAGGAAGAGAAGGCGACAGTTCTCCTGTGTCAGCCTCTTTCCCATTTGCTTGCAGAGACATCTCAGCAAGTAATTCCAAGTGCAGAGAGAAATCTGTGTGTAAACAGTAGAAACTTTGGGAAGAGGTGGGGACAGAGATGCCATGAATGACAATGAGGATAAATAACACAAAGAAACTCAATACGTTGGAACAAAATAAATATTTGAGGTGGTATAATAGCATTTAAGCTAATTCTGCTCACCCACATAAGAGAAACCAGAAATGCAATTACTCCATCCAAGGAGTAAATATATAAAATAAGAAGCCAGAGGGAAAACAAACTAGAATAAAGACCTAAATTAACAGAAGCACCCTAAGTAATCGACTTTCTCTTTTCTTGTTTTCTCGGTGATATTTTAGATGCCTTTCCCCAAATGGGCAATTATCTCAGCAGAGTGAAGTAAGAAATGAAATTGCGGTGACACACATTACAATGGAGGAGGGCAGACACAGAAATTGAGGGCTGAAGGACAGTTGCTAGGTGCAAGCTTTCAGTCACCCGTGTGGCCTGTCATGCAGAAAATTCAATAGGTCCTTCAAACACTGAGCCTGAGAAAAGCACTTTGAGTTATTTCATCTTAAAGAAAACAACTTTTCCTCAACAACAGTAAATCCACAAGAAGTTACAGTCCTTTCCTTGCAGGAAGGCAAAGTGGAAATGTCCTGATGGTGAGCCACTTAAGTTGTCTGATTTGACCTTGTCAGTTACCTAATGTGGTTTGAAAGGCTAGAGATGTGTCTGCATGCAATAACGAAGGTCAGCCTGGCTGTGTAGCCATCCTGTCATCTCCATCTCAGCCAGAGCACTTACTGACCGTCTGAATATGAGGACGGTTTATAGAAATAGAGTACAGCTCACAACCCTTGACTTCTAAGAGAGAGATTCTTGACTTTCAGGCATTCCTTGTATAATAGTTTGGTCATGTCAGGAAATGACTGAGTCTCTCCAAAGAAAAGTAATTTGAATTAACTTTAGCTTTAAAATTTTTCAGCTACACATTAATACATTATTGGTGCCGGTATGGAGAATTGGCAGCTGCCTAAATTGTCAGTGGGAAGTGTTAATTGATACAAGCTTTCTGGAAGAAAATCTGGTCATGCGTATCAGCATTTAAAAGGAAGTAATCAAACAAAATATATCTATAATCTGACCATTTCTCATCACCCACTGCTACCTCCCTGGTCCAGACCACCATCATCTCTTGCCTGCTTTTCCGCAGAAGTCTCCAGTTTGACCACTATGCTTTCACCCTGACCTTTCAGTCTGTACTCACCAAGCAGTACGATCATATCAGACCCCTTGTCACACCCTCCAATCACTTCCCATCTCGTCAGAATAAAAGCCTTACAACAGTCTCACAAGGCCCCCTCCTCCCATTTCCTACCCCAAGTCTGTCAGATTCCATTTATAGCTTCCCTCCTCTTTGCTGGCTCCACTCCAGCCAGATTCCCCTCGGAGCTGTTCCTGATCTCACCAGGCATGTTTCTGTCTCTGTGCCTTTCTACTTGCTGTTCCCGTATCCTGGAAAGCTTGCACCCTCTCTCCTACCTCCACCCCTCCTTCACCAACTTCAAGTCTTTTCTCAAAAGCCAGCTTCTCAGTGAGACTTTCTTTGTCCTCTCTATTTAATACTGCAATGTTCCCTCACTTCTATCCCTCTTTCCCGTTGAACTTTTCTCCATAGCTTTTCTAGACCTATATATTAGGTCTAGATACCTTATATATATGATACCTTAGATATTAGTTAATGACTTATATATCATGTAAAAGAGTGATCTCCGTAACTCTGGAACACCTGAGGAGTACAAAGGCAACTGATCTCTGAGTTATATAAACTAATAAAAGAATTCATAAATGTCATTAAAAAATCAAATTTCTTGCTTTTTACTTACCTCTTCCTCTATAAATAGCTATAATTGATATTTATATATGTCATGACTAATATCTCCAAAAGGGAAAAACAATTAGCCACTATGAACGATAGCCATTTGTTAGTTCAAGATCTTCTAATGTCTTACTGATGGGAATCAGATCTTAGTGTCAGATGGATGCTGGATCTCTCTGGACAAGGTGAGATGTAAGAAATGTAATTCTCATGTTATTCATTAATTTAAGACAGGCAAGACAGCTTCTCAAAGTCCTATTGAATGAATTTAACCATCGCCTTTCCTGGATAACTAAATAGTACAGCCTCAGCCACAGTGTCAACTCCATTCTGTTAATTCTGCAATAGTGTCATTTATGTATTCTTGTTTACGGCTTTCATTAATTGTAAACTTCCCAAGCCGGAAGCTTCTGTGTTTGTGGAGGGGCGTGAATCTTCTATTTTTCTCGGTCTGTGTGGCAGTCAGGAATTCAGTCCACAAGTATTTCCAGATGCCTCCCTGTGTGTCAATGCCGAGGATGCAGCCCTGGGCAAACAGAATAAGGGCCTCTAACATAACAGAGAAGACAGAGGTTGGACTGGAGCTGTGAGTGTTACGAAAGAGCGAAACCATGGCGTGGGACTGAGGGACCTAACCTCACAGAGAGTCCCTGGGGTGGGGGCGAGGGTCAAGAAACAGCTCTCTGAGAAGTGAGGCTACACTCAGTTTTCTTGGCAAAGTGATAAAGGAGAATTCTTCAGACAGAGGGAACAACGTGTACAGAGAAAGACCCTGAAGTGTCACAAAGGATGAAATGTTCCAGAAACACAAAGAAAACTCATAAGACTGGAAAGGAGGACACAGTCTTGCAGCCTGGGTGAGGACTGTCAGACTTGATCCTAAGGGCGAAGGAAGGCAGTGAAGGATTTTAAGTCAGGCATCACTTTGATCTGTGCCCTGTGGTCAGTCAGTCCCCACAGACTTTTGATTTCCTGACCATATCCTTGCCTAATTGCTGTGCTGTTATGTAATAACCGTTCCAGACTCATTTCCCAGGACTTCTAAGGGAACTCATTAAATCTGTTTTACTCTCTAGCGTGCTTATTTGGAGGATATAAAATAGATTTTAAATTACACCTAAAGAACCTAATCAATAATTACTTAGGAAATAAAAAAGGTTATATGTCACTTGTAGTATCTATACTCTTCCATATTTTCCCACCAGACTCAGTGCAAACAGTATCACATAGAAGAGCATGGATGCTGGAGCTTGGGTTCAAATCCCACCTCTGTCACTTAATTTCCATGTGTGAACTTGAGCAGGTTACTTAATTTCACTATGCCTTGGTTTCCTCACTTATAAAGTGGGGGATAATTATAGGACCTCATAGGCAGGGTGACCACATAATTAATCATCCAAACTGGACATTTTGGAGACAAAGGGGGTATACTAGCCTAAGTCAATGTGTATAAAGCACTTAGAATAGTAACTGGCGATAATAAGTCTGGTTATTAACTTATTGAGATGCTTTTATTTATTCCTAAGAAGACTAGGAACCACCAACTGATTTTAAATGTCAATGTGGTTGAAAGGGAGAATTGAAAAATATTTAAAACCCCATGGTGCTATGGCAGACTCGAAAGTATTGTAGCTTGAAGAGGATTATCTTCTGACAGAAAACTAAGCAAAGAAATAAAAAACTAAATAAAATCAAACCATAGTTGTGCTTAGAAAGACAAATCCTTTTGATGGGCAATTCTGTTTAAATACAATATAAATACTTTTTAAAATGGGATTTAAAACAATCTGATTTACAGACTTCGGCGTTAACCTGTCAGAAGCGTTAATTAGATGAGAACTCCCTTTAGTTCTGATTATTAAAGTAACAACTGCTGGTTACAGAAAAATTGAAGATGAAAAAAGAAGGAAATGAAAGTCATTCATACTCAAACTGTTAGGGACAGCCGGAGGAATGAGTCTCAGGAGACCAAAACTGGTCTATTAGAATTTATTTGGTGTGTTTGAGTTGCGGGAGGTCGGACTAGAAAAGACCATAACCTCTCCAAGCAGAGAGGGGTATGGAGTTTCATAGGAGGGGGTAAATGAGGCTGTTCCCTCTTCAATGACAAGGGGTTTCAGGACATGGCCAAGCCCTCCAGCTCCACAACCTGGCCCCAGGTCACCATCCTTCCAGACAGCCCAGGCCAGCTGATCACAGGCCCCTAGGAGATAAAGCAAGACAGGATCAAGACAAGATGGCTTTTAAGATAAGATTTCTGCTCCTGGCCTAGATATGGCTTAACACAAACAATTAAAAATAACAAAGATTTTGCTACATGTTCTTGTATGCAGTATCCCACTATCTGTATGCTTTCCCCTGTGTATACACATATCTATCTATCTATCTATCTATCTATCTATCTATCTATCTATCTATCTATCTATCTATCTATCTATCTATCTATCATCTATCTATCTTTTCAAAATTAAAATCATTCTACAAATGCATGTGTATTAGTTTCCTATGGCTGCCATAACAAAGTACCAGTAACTGGGTGTCTTAAACCAACAGATCTTTATTCTCTCACTGTTCTGGAGGCTAGAAGCCTGAGCTCCAGATACTGGCAGGGCCATGCTCCCTCTGAAGACACTAGAAGAGGACACTTCCTTGCCTCTTCTAGCTTCTGGTCATTGCCAGCATTCCTGGTGTTCCTTGGCTTGGGGAAGCATCATTCCAATCTCTGCCTCTGTCTTCTTCACGTGGCCTTTTACTCTGCGTGTTTGCGTTTCTGTATGTTCATGTGGCTTTCTTATAAGAACACCAGTCACTTGATTTAGGGCCCAAACTAGTCCAGTAAGACCCCATCTTAACTAATTACATCTGCAAATACCGTATTTCCAAATAAAGTCACATTCTGAGGTTTCAGGTAAACATGAATATTTGGTGGACACCATTCAACCCAGTACAGCATGTAATGAAAATATGTGACTTTACATTGTAATATACAATGCTATTCTTCCCTCCCATGCTATCCCAAAGTGAAACACTTGAATCTCCTCTTACCAAGATTCACAGGCAATCTGGCTTCCTTTCATACCTCCCCCCTGGGAATGTCTGCTTACTTACTGGGGCAGGGGGTGGAGTGCTTCTGACATCATACAGGATGCAGAAAGGATAATCCAATCTCCCTAGCATCATGGAAACTATGGTCTGGATTTAGCCATTTCACAGTGTCAAGCTTGGCCTAAGTGTTAGCCACCAGACTGACCATTCTGTAAGGTCCACATTCACCAGCCATGTCCCAGGGCACACGGCTGCCTCCTAACGTCCTGCCTGAGCATAGACTCACGTTTCTCATGTTCATGGGCTTAGAATGATTGCTGACACTTGTTGCCTCAGGATACAACAAATTACTAGTCCTATCTCTTTCTAACCTCAAAGTAATTTTATGACAAAAGACCCTTTGGCTTATCCTGACCATGAGCCTTAGGGCCTTCCCAATCTACGTGGAAAGCACTGGCTACTTTGAGTTTCAGGGAAAAATTATTGGAGTCTGGGTCACTTTCCCCTCGGAAGGCCCCTGGGCTCCTTATGCAAATGAGAGTAATTTGTCCCTGGAATGACACTCACTAAGAAGTGCTAGGAGAGGTAGCATGACTCAGCCACAGAAAATACACTGTCCTTCCCTCAAGCAATAGGTGCCTAACTGCCTTCTCACATTTCAGGACAAGTTAACGACTGTTAAGTAATTCTTGCCATAAAAAGGTAAGTGTGTGTCAGGAGGCCGGTGCTCTCCTCCTACAGACCTAGAGGTCACTGGCATCACTTTAAAGTTCCCCCGTACTGTGCTGCTTTTGAAACAGCACTGCATCAACATTTTCATACTGTCCTATGGCATGGCTACTAAAACTTAATTAACTGTTCCCATATTTCGGTACATTTAGGTGGTTTCCCATCATGAATTAACTAGGATTAAAAATCCCCATTCACTTAACAAACATTTATTATGTATGTAGGAGGTGCCAGTCAATGTTTTAGGCCCATTGGGTCTGAAGATCTTATTCTCAAAGAGCTTACATTTTAGTGACAGAGAAGGAGGACAGCAAACAATCAAATGTAAAATGTAATGCCTTCATAATTACAATTAAGAAAAAAAAAGCAGAGCAAAGTAATAGAATAACAGGGGTTGCTATTCTAGATAGATGAGTGGGAGGGGCCTTACCGAAAAATTGGGCTTGATATAACCTGTCCAATCTGATAAACTGGAGAAGGTTCTTTATAAAGCATAGGAACACTCACATGAAGTTTTGTATTTTTTGTTTTTGTTGTTTGTTCACTAATTATATCACTTATGAATATAAATAAAATGGAACTCTCTCCGTGAAGTGAAATGATCACTTAAATCAGCATAAGTGCAATTTGAACAAGCAGATGATGAATAAACTGGATTTAAAAATCAGTGGCTCGTTATGGAAGGCAGTGTGGAGATTCCTCAAAAAATTACGAATAGAATTACCATATAACCCAGCAATCCCTCTCCTGGGTATCTACCAAAAAAATCTGAAAACATTTATACATAAAGACACGTGTTCATTGCAGCTTTGTTTACGGTGGCCAAGACATGGAAACAACCAAAATGTCCTTCGATAGATGAATGGATAAAGAAGTTGTGGTGTATATACACAATGGAATACTATTCAGCAGTAAGAAAAGATGATATAGGAACATTTGTGACAACATGGATGGATTTTTTTTTAATTAAATTTATTGGGGTGACAATTGTTAGTAAAATTACATAGATTTCAGGTGTACAATTCTGTATTACATCATCTATAAATCCCATTGTGTGTTCATCACCCAGAGTCAGTTCTCCTTCCATCACCATATATTTGATCCCCCTTACCTTCATCTCCCACCCCACCACCCCCAACCCCCTTACTCTCTGGTAACCACTAAACTGTTGTCTGTGTCTATGAGTTTCTGTTTCTCATTTGTTTGTCTTGTTCTTTTGTTGTTTTTGGTTTATATACCACATATCAGTGAAATCACATGGTTCTCTGCTTTTTCTTTCTGACTTATTTTGCTCAGCATTACACAACATGGATGGATTTTGAGAGTATAATGCTAAGCGAAATAAGTCAGACAGAAAAAGCAGAGAACCATATGATTTCACTGATCTGTGGTATATAAATCAAAAACAACAAAAGAACAAGACAAACAAATGAGAAACAGAAACTCATAGACACAGACAATAGTTTAGTGGTTATCAGAGGGTAAGGAGAGTGGGGGGGTGGGAGATGAGGGTAAGGGGGATCAAATATATGGTGATGGAAGGAGAACAGACTCTGGGTGGTGAACATACAATAGGATTTATAGATGATGTAATACAGAATTGTACACCTGAAATCCATGTAATTTTACTAACAATTGTCACCCCAATAAATAAAAAATAAAAAATAAATAAAATAAAAATAAATAAATAAATAAAAATCAATGGCTGCTCAAAAAGCCACAACTAATATTTGCTAATTTTTTCAATGCCACCCCTTCATTTTGGCAACATATATTTACTCCATCAAATATATGTTACCAAAATGACGGGGTGGCATTGAAAACCATAAACAGTGGCCACCAAATCACTTTCAGTTGAGATATGGCTGGATCTATCTGTAACGTGTTTTTTTGTCTGTAGAGATTTGACTGTTTTTACCACTCAATAGTTGTGTCCACATAATTGAAGACTAGCAATCCAAATGAAGACCAGCAAACCTACTCAGACACTGAAAGTAAGCCTTTCACAATCTATCATTATAATTTACCTACTAAAAAGACCCCGTCTGCCTTTAAAATACTGTTCTGAATTTCAAATACTTAAATATTTTTGTCCCACTGAGAATCAAGCTCTTCACTATTTTATACCTTAGTTTTATCACGCTGTAACATTTTAGGTAGCCAGATGTCCTTCACTTGAGTTTTAAAGTGTGTGTGTGTGTGTGTGTGTGTGTGTGTGTGTGTGTGTGCTTTCTGGTTATGAGTCTACTGCTGTGTAACAAAAAACCCAAAACTTAGTGGCTTAAAACTAATTATTTTACTATGTTCACTCCCTGTGGGGCAAGATTTGACTGGGCAATTCTTATGCTCTATGGCACAACAAAGAAGTCACTCAGTGGTACGCAGCTGGTCGCTGAGCTGTGCTGGTGGGTCCAAGGTAGCTTCCCATGCTTGGCTCCATGGTGGGGATGACTGGAAAGATGGCCCCTTTCCCTCTCCATGGAGTCTCAAGGCCCCTCCTTGTGGTCTCTCCAGCAGGACAGTCAGACTTTTACATGGCAATTTAGGGCTCCAGGCATGTGTTCGAAAAAACAGGGGCTAGAAACTGCCAATCTCATAAGGCCAAAGCCAGCACAATAACACAGGGTCACCTCCACTGTATTCTGTTGATCAAAACAGTCACAGAGTCCACCAGATTAAGGGGAGGTGACATAGCCCCACCTCTCAAATAGGGGTATCAGAAAATTTGATTTTTAATCTAATATACACATATATATATAATATATACATATATATATATAACTTTTATTATAGAAAATGTTAAATATATATAAAAGTAGACAAAATACTGTAGAAACTTCCACGTACCCATCATCAAGCTTCAACAGTTTTCAACTCACGGCCAATTTCTTTCATCGCTACCCTCCACTCACTTCTTCTAGCTCTATATTATTTTAAATTCAACCTTATTTTAATTCATCCATTCATGCTAAGTTTTAAAGTGCCATGATGAACAGAGGACAGTACAATTTTAGAGGGAAAAATCTGTTCATTTCAGGGGCTTTTCTTTTATTAACACCAAGCTGCTCTTACCTCTTAGAAGATGACTTCCTTCCAAGAAATCTTCAAGTATTTGAATAGCAAAGAACAGCCACCTTCCCACACAGCTTCTGGGGAAACACTAACTGCTCTAGGAGTCAGGAGACTTGGATTCCTCAGTCATTGACCAGCTATATGATACTAAGATGGCTAAAGCTGACTTTTACTGGTCTTCACTTGCCACTCCACAGTCATCATTTCAATTCTATTATATTATTATTCCCATTTTATGCATAGGTTTAGAAAAGTTAAGCAACTTGCCCTGGATCAAAGAATGACAGAAGTGGGATCTCATTCAAATCACTTCAAGGCTCTGTTTCCTCCCCTGCCCTATGGAGTCCATCGTCCAACTTCAACCTAGTTCACTGGGCTATGATATATTAAAGTCTCAACAAACCACTTTGAAAAGATTTCTAATTCTAATCACAAGAGCTTTTAAATAGGTAATACATTTTCATGGCTCAAAAAACCAAACAATATAAGTGGGGAAGAGTCTGGCTTGCACTCCTGTTCCCATTTATCTCATGCCCCTACCCACTTTCTCTGGACAAGTGACCATCTCAATATTATTGATTTATGGAAATACAGTACATGTGAATAAGTGCATTCCCTTGTCCCCCTT
The DNA here is from genome assembly GCF_036562045.2 of Rhinolophus sinicus. NCBI lineage: Eukaryota > Metazoa > Chordata > Mammalia > Chiroptera > Rhinolophidae > Rhinolophus > Rhinolophus sinicus. Next base: position 49,869,671 of record NC_133752.1, read on the forward strand.
TCTTATACAAAAAGTAGCAGCTTTATATGTTCAGTCTCTATGGAAGGTATTCCTGTGCTAGCAAATGGATAGCTTCCTCGTCCTTTTTGATAGCTGCCTAGTACTTCATTGTGTAGATGCATCATTTATTTAACAAGTTCCCTGTGATGGACATTAGATGATTCCAGAACTGACTTTAAGTAGATTTGTTGTGGCTTAAGTAGATAATATCAATGATGTCCCCAGAATTCTACGGCTCTCTTCTCTTTGTCACTGCCAGAAAGTCTTCATTTTTACTTCTCCTGGTCAGTGCCTAAAACTCCACCAATTACCGATTCATTTGGGTTGAAATCATCTCATATAAAAGGTAAATATCTTCAGTCATCGTACTTTAAAGTAAATTGATTTATTCAATTACCCTATCCTAACACCTGGTGTGGATCCACCATACTGAAGTAGGAAAGACTGAGGGTTGGGGGTGAAGAATGTTCATGATAATTCTGGAACAAGGGAATGAAGGAGAGACAAGTGGGAAGGGCGCAGCAGAGGAGAGAACCCTAGGATGATAGAAGTAGAGAACTCATTATCTCATCCGTAGAAGAGAACAGAAGCAGGGAATAGAGGTATGCATGAGAGATTTGCTGGGCCCGAAAGGGGACATTGTCCTCTTTGTAATTTTACCCAAGAGTGACCCTGTTTATTTGTACATGTTTTCCAAGAATGTATCAGTTGCTTAACTGTGGATCTCGCCTCTGAATTGTTTGTCCAGGTTTACTATTCCCACTGTAAATTGGAATCTAGAGATGGCAGAACAAAGGACCATCAGGAAGTAAATATTGGTATATGCAGTTGTTTGGTCAGTAGTACCCTCAGTGACACTAACCCATTGGCACTGTGGTTTAACCACAGAAGATTTTGTTTCATGGTGTAGATTTCAAAATTCTCAAACATATCATTATTCCCACACCAAGAACATGAAGAAACAACTCAGACTGCAGCAAAGATTTTTAAGAAGGGATGGAGGTTGGGGTGGGAAAGAAGCAGTACATGTATTTTCAAATAACTAAGTTAATCATTTCCAAAATGACTCAACAGAAAAGAATCTCGCTTCAAAGTGATATTTCTTTTTTTTTCCAATTTTTGTTGGGGAAGAGTGTATTTTTCCAGGACCCATCAGCTCCATGTCAAGTCATTGTTTTCAATCTAGTTGTGGAGGGTGCAGCTCACTGGCCCATGTGGGGATCTAACCGACAACCTTATTGTTACGAGCCCTGTGCTCCAACCATTGAGTCAACCGGCCAACCCAAATCTCGATCATGTACATCTCAGTTTCCTATCCTCTTCTCTGCAAAGACTTCCCAAGTGGCTGAGATCTTTAACATAAGGTGCCAAGCTGCCCTTATAAATGGCAAAGCAGTCTAATGCAGCATCTGTGTTTTGACAGTTCAGCTTCTAGGAATCAGGGGGAAAAAAACATGTAACACCATGGGCAATGAAAACCTGACAGATATTAAGCAATAGTGACATACTCTCCAAACTCCTCCTGCCAGGGATTCTCTTGACATCTGCATGTATTTTCTGGGTGTCCTTCTGGGTTTTACTTCCCCCAATGTAAGTGTTTCTTCCTCTTCTGGCCATAGCAATACTGTACATTGATCTCTTCCTCCCTTCTCTCCCTACATATCATGAATGGTATTTCTCCAACAATATCCCATTCAGCTTCTATTTTATTTTTGCGTTGTACCTCATTATCATGGCCCCCTCTGGAAGACCCTGTGGCTGAGCTGTGGGTTGGGAACTGTTTGAAGACTATTGTAAGTCGTGCTGGTCACCTGTGGAGAACATAGGCCAACACTTCAGTCGCTTCTGACCAGCACTTCCTGGATAGACTTGATACAGGCATACCTTGTTTTATTGCACTTCACAGATGTTGTGTTTTTTACAAACTAAAGGCAAGACCCTCCAGCAGGAAAAAGACTAGGACTCACTTTATTGACATGGACTGGAACCAAACCTGCCATATCTCTGAGATATGCCTGTAATGGCATTTCATTGTCCTGTGCCTTAGTTTTTCCTTCTGTAAAATGAAATTTAAAGAATCATCATTTTAAAATAGTACTTATGGTGTAGCACTTGTGTATGTACTATCTCATCTGATCCTCCAAACAACCCCGTTACGGTGGGTATTTCTATCCACAAACCAACTCTACTGGTTTGCTGGACATGCTCCTGATGTGGGGTCCTGTTCGGTGCTGCAGACACTGTTGGTTCCTGCACACTCTACCTTCCCTGCCAACAGAACTTCCCTCAGGGAAGAAGGCCCTCACCCAGCTCAGTGGTAAGCCCTGAATAGCACAAGCCAGAGACCACTCAGCTTGCACTCGTATGTGGTTCCGAACCTGGTTCTCAACTTTGCCTGTGCATGAAAATCACCTGGGGGCACACAAGAGGTGTTCATGCCTGGCCTTCACCTGCAGAGGCTCTGGCACTATTGGTCTAGGCTGGGGTCTGGAGCTTGATACATATATATATATATATATATATATATATATATATATATATATATTAATCTCCCCTGGAAATTCGAATGTGAGCACCATTGGTCTAAAAGCTCCAAAGCACACATAAGATACATTTAGAACACTTTTTTCTTCTTAATCCTGTCCTGCCTCATCACTCATCTTCCCCCAACCCATGTTCTTACCGCCTCCCAAACATAAACATAAGGTGACAATGCTTTGACTGGGATAGCCCAGTTTGTAACTGTTGCCATGACATAATTTCAATAGCAAACCCTTACTCTCAAAACTGTTGCAATTTGGATGATTGGTCACCTTCCCTAAAAGGACTCTTAGTGGATCTAGTTTAATTTAGGTGAGCATGTGCCTACTCCATATTTGCTAGGAGGCTCAGGTTTGCAGAGGACCCTGGCTTGCTGGAGTTTTTAATAAGTGCTCCAGTCCCAACCCTGGAGGCTTTAGATTTAGGGTGGAAGATTGGAGGTTGCAAGAGAGTAACCGATGTCTGGTAGGAAGTTAACTATTTCCTGAATTATTTTTGTTATATTTGTGTGGGGACAGAGCCAGGAGTGCAGTTTCCAGGCTTTCGGCCTCACGTGGAAAGGTGCTGGCTCAGGTAGTAAATGGCCATCAACTGCGATTGGATGGCCATCATCTGTGGCTAGTTGGCCAACAGCTGTAACCAGTGAACCATTGGCCACTAATATAACTGCTGTGGCTACGCTAGCAGCAAATGGGGGGCTAGCAAGAAGATGGTGGCTGAGCTAGCAAGAGCGGATTGCAGTTAGCAAGGGGATGGTTGATAGAGAAAAGCAGACGACGGGTTGCAGATAGTGTGGCTCCTGCTTCCTGTGTCTCCAACCCAGCCGCCAGAGAGAATATAGTGGTATGACTCCCCTACCTATGGCTCTGTGGGTGTTCCTTTTTGGACTCGCCATATCCTGCGTTCTTATGTGGGGAGCGGGACTTGAGAACCTGCCTGACACCCTGCATGACACATGGCGTAGTCGGCACGATATGGCGCCAGCCAGAATGCCCAGAGGGGTAATGGAGCAGTTTATACGTGTGAAAGCTCAGCTTCGAGAGGCCAGTGAGGAGTGGTGCCTGGAACGAGAGGTGCGGTCTGCCTGGGAGACTCAAGCCTCCAGATGACACACCACACTCTTGGCCATGGAAGATGTCGCCTTTCTTTTGGTGATCTGCTGCTGCTGTAGGCTCCGAGGATTGTGGACATCTTACACTGAAGCCACCACCCACTCAGACACCTGGAGCGGCGAGCAAGTTTCCGGCCAGGTAGGAATGATGTCTGACTCTGGGCAGGAGGACGTGTGGCCCCCACACACTATGTGGTGCCCGGTGGCCACTGTTCTCAGGAGTTGGACCCCCAAGGAGGGGTGGGAGGACATGGATGGCACTCCAGCCAGTGTGGAGAGGGCCCTGCAGGTTCTGGCTGAGTGGTTGCCAGAGGAGGCAAAGGGTACAGCCGGCCGCGTGGGCTGGATGTTCCTCAACGCCTTGAGTCATAACACGGAAGATGCACTTAATGAAATAGCTCAGGTGCCAGACCAGGTGTCCCGGTTGGAGGTGCTGGAAGCTCGGTCTGCCTGTCAGAAGAGGGGCCCCACAATTTGTTACCACTCTGGTGTGTGTGTGTGTGTGTGTAGTCTTGCCTGAAGGCAGGAGAATGATCTAAGTGATTCCCCCAAGTTCCCCCAACCCCAGGTTTCTCTGCTCATGCACATCCCGCTGCAGCCCTTTGCAATTGGAGAGGAAATTACACTGTGGGGGCTGCGGAAGCAGAGAGAGCCTTGGAGTGACAGTCAGACCAGATAGCTGAAGCATCAAGCAGACAAAAATGAAAGGCAGGAAAAGCAAAAACCAAGGGAAATGTATTGAGTCGCTTTACCACGAGCTAGTGAAGGTTTCAGAAGCTTTCTCGGGATCAGCAAGGCATCTGGGATATCATGTAAGTAGCTAAGCCTCAGTGGGACTCAGGATCTGTTTTCAAGTCAGCCTCCTCCCATAACTGCCAAGTTGGGGCTGGCTGGCAGCTGGCAGCCAGTGCCTTGATTCTCTTCCACATGATTAAAGGGGGCCAGCCAAGACCAAGCAGAGCAACCAAGTGGAGTCCTAATTTCACAGAGATTTGATAACTCTTTTGGGGGAGGGGGGGACAGGATTTGGAGGACTGCTCCTTGGGCTCCAGGAAGTTATAATAAAGACTTCTAAACAGGAAGGGGCCATCCAGGCTGCTATTGCTTTCTTGCGCAATGCTGTAGATGTTTAGAGAGATTACTCTGTGGGAAAGCAAAGCTGCAGGCCCAGAAGACTCTCAAAACACAAGTCAGTTGTTGAAGAGAGGTCATTCTTTAGAATGAGACACTTGATGATACCACTTAAACTCTTGAGTTCTCTGACACAACTCAAGAAGGAATTAGAAATTGGAGGAGAGAGAGAGCGAGAGAGCGAGAGAGCGAGAGAGCGAGAGAGCGAGAGAAAATGAAATTGGACGAGCAAGTTTCTTGCTGTTACTCCAGAGGCAAGAGATTTCTCCTTTACCTCTAGGAGAGAAGCTGCGTGAACTTTGGGGATTGTTTCAGTGATACATTTCTGTGTAACAAACTCTCAAAACTTAGTGGTTTAAAACAAGAACCATTTATTTGCTCACAATTTTGATAACAGGTCAGGATTAGGCTGGCATGATTCATCTTTACTCCATGTAGCATCTGCTGGGAGAGCCTCAGTGGGACTCAGGGTCTACTTTCAAGTCAGTCTCCTCCCGTAACTGCCAAGTTGGGGCTGGCTGGCAGCTGGCAGCCAGTGCCTTGATTCTCTTCTACATGGATTTCTCCAAGTAGCTGCTTAGGTTTCCCCACAGCATGAAGGCTGGGTTCTAGGAGGGACAAAGAGGAAGCTGACCGTCCTATTAAAGGCAGGACTGTGAACTGGGACAGCATCAGTCTCTCTGTGTTCCATTGCTCAATGCAGTGGCAGGCCCCGTGCATATGCAGAGGGGTGGAACAATAGATCCCAGCCCTCAGTGAAGAAAGTGACCAAGAATTCGCTACCATCTTTAATACACTACGTGAGCCATGGAAAAAGTCAGCCATAAATAAAATGTCAGAACAAATGGCTATTGAAGTAGAACTTCTGGGTTATCAATGAAAAAGTATTCTGATCCTACAAGGAGGAAGGAAAAAGAAATTTGAGAAATTCAGTATTCCTGGTGATTTGCTAGGGAAGAAGAGACAAAGGCCATTTTTATTATCGTTGCTACTAGACTCCAGATCTTACTCCTAAATTCATGCAACCAGGGGAACAAAACATAGATATCTATAGCTGAAGATGTCAAGATTTAAGATTGACATTACAAATTATCCAATTCAAAAATATTAAGTTTATAATAGGCCTTATATTAATTATAAAGTTTTATAAAACATGGCCCTGGTCCTCATGGAGCTTTGCAGTTGACTTAACAAGCATTAGTCAAGCATGTCCCAAACACTGCTAGGTGCTACCAGCTGGTGGATGGATATCAGGATAGAAAACTCTCTCTACCTTCACGAAGTTCATAATCTAATAAGGGAGAGAGATATGAACATAAATACTATAATGTCAAGTGATACGTATGACCCAAACTCTGTAAATGATCAATTATGTATGTGTATAATAGAAGAAAAATGAAAACATACAATCCAAAATGTAAATGATGGGATTATGGGTGGGTTATTGTTTTCTTCCTTATACTTTAATATTTTCAAAAATGAATTACTTTTAAGACAGAAAAACATAATACATATTATTTTTAAGTGCAATGCAGAGTTTTAATAGAGAAATGTGAAGAAGGTTCTGAGAGATGAAAGGGAGTCCCTGGCTCCATCTGGAAGGAGGAGAGAGAAGTTCACATCAACCTCTTAGAAGAGCTGACATCAAAGTCGTGGCTTGAAGGGTCAATAGAAGTTGTGGTTGATATTTGTCTTTTGGGGGATGTGTAACTTTGCTGAACCCTCTTATCCGGGAGAAATTCTTTATTGTGTGTGTTCCTGTTGGGTCTGGAGAGCTTTGTCCCCTAAAGGGAAGTAAGAGAGATAAGAGACTCCATTTCTTTCCTTCCTGGAATCCAGGGAATGAGCACAAGACCTGAGTTCAGCCTGTCAGATGCCTTGGGCCCAGGGTATTGAACCTGGTGCTAGAGGAGCAAAGATGGAATGAGTGGAATTCATGTATAGCAGACGTGGAGGGGTGTAATGTGTGACAGTGGTAGCTAATGGCAGCAGTGCCTAGCCTTTTTTAAATGGCGACAAAATCCTTTTAAAACAGCTGCATTCCTTGGTCTTGGTCCTCCTTGGTTCCCTGTTCCTGTCTGTGTTCTAATCTTGGTTCTCTAGCCTCCTATTATTCTGTGAATCCCACAAACTCTTCCAACAATTTCCTTAAGTAGAGCCAAGCTTGGGTTCTGTTTTTTCGAGTGACTGATAGAGGAGTTGTCTGGGCAGAGGAGGGAAGGAGGTGAGAGAATCACAGCACATGCAAAGATAGAGAAGCCTGAAAGAGTACATGTAGTACCATCCAGAAAAAGTGACAAGACGTACTCAGGTATCTATCTATCTATATCTGTATCTGTATCTATACCTATATATCTATATATATGAATATATGGTGCCAAAACTGTAAACACGTTTTAAGAAAGAAACACTGTATTAAAATTGTAATACTCAATATACACCAAGAACAAAAGATGAATACAAGTCACGTTTGACTTCTGCAATTACAAGAGGTGCTCAAAGTGGTTACCATCACCGTCCAGACACTTCTAATTATGGTGAACTACTGCTTGATCAACATTACCAGAGTGTCCACTTGTATACATTTTTTGGCACCCCTGGTATATATATATGAGATAAAGAGAAAGTAGGGGCGGGAAAGTATGTGCTAAATATTTTGGGGGTGTAGAGGAAGGCATAAGCACTTACTGCTGGATTACTAAAGATGCAGTGGAAGAAATCACTGGAAAACACTCTGATAGATCCAAGTTCATTGGAGAAGAGGAAAGAAAAGGGTAGTTATTCCAAGAAGGAAAAGTATATATTAAATGAAGAGATCTGTTTGTATTTTGGAATCTAGTAGTAAAGTAATTCAAAATAGCTGAAACAGGGAGGAGCGGCAAAGGAACTTGGAAGGTTGGTAGGTGCTAAATTCTACTGGTGTTTCATGCTAGAAGATAGACTTTGGACTTTATTTGGTACATAATAGGGAAACATAGGTTTGTGAAAAGGGAATTTCATCATGCAAGTGATGCTTTAAGATGCTAAACCTGGTAGCTATGGACAAAATGTTCAGTTAGGAAGCTTCGGCAATAAGTTAGGATGAGTTGATAATGTCCTGAATGAGACTGATGCTAATGAGACTGGACAGGACCAATGTGCAAAACATGAATAAAGGTTTGTAAATTGACAGCTCCTCTGTTAAAAAAAATTTAAACATGCAAATGAACACAATCACTGTGTTTATAAACGGGCTGTATTTACATATATACAGAGTATAACACGCCACATATGCTGGCTGTAATTCTCTCCAACTAATAGAGTGGTAAACTTATTCCACACATTATGCAAAACAAATAAAATAAATATAACAAGTCAAAAACGTTCTGCATCATTCAGTGAAAGTGCTTGGAACATGTGGATGTGTGTGTGTACGCACGTGTGGACGTGGAATGCAGCATGTGGCCAGATGCTTAGGCTATAGATGGAGTACTCAGATTCCTCTGGAGAGTCAGACTATTTCCCATAACTCTGCTCTTACTACAGTTGGAATTGGTGATTACCTCCAGGGACTGTCGTTGAAGTAGGTGGGCATTCATTGGGTTTGTGTCTGGAAAACACTCTGATAGATCCAAGTTCAGTGAAGCTTAACTGGTTCCTTGACAAATAGGATAAGCTAAGGCAATGATATGATAGACTGAGATTCAATTTACAACCCTCCTGGCATCCAGTCAAGTCTATTGATTCTACGTCCTAGTTACATTTGAAATCTGTACCCTATTCTAGTCCAATCCCTCACTGACACCCCAAAAACTCAACTCAAAACCACTTCCTGACCATGATGTTCTTAGAGTTAGGTCTCTTGGTTTCCCACAAAGGGAATATATCTCTCTATTTGTCCACCTGCATGACGCCTCCTTTCCAACAAGTGTTTCCCCATGGCCCTTCCTGAGTAGACAGAGAGCAAGCTTTGTGACCCCGCCCCCAACCACATTTGGACCCGACTCAGCACTCACCTATCATATTCCCTTCCTCAGGAATTTGAATTGGGATCTAATGACTCTAATTAGCTGTAAGTGTTGGATCTGAAAATCTTGCAGACTCTTGATGTTGGCACCATTTGAGGGAAGCCACAGTGAGCCATGTGAAACAGCGATGAAATTATTCTGGAGAGAGAGAAAAATAGATGTGCCTAGGGAACCAGAAACAAAAGCCTCTATTACCCCAGATGGAATAAGAGAGAGATGGCGAGACTACTAGCTACTCTGGTTCCTAAAGTATTTCAGATCTAGAAACTACAGTTCCTGGATCTTAAGGGGCCAGGATGCACTTCCTGCCTGGGTTCCATGACATTTCCCTACATCCTTATAATGAGCTCTCCTTGATTTCAGCCAGTTTTGAGGTCATTCCTAGTCTTTGCCCCAAACATGCCTTAATTAGCCATCCCACAGCACCTATTCTATGCTCTGTCTTAGCACTTACCATATTATATGGCGGCTGTTTATTTGTTGCTTCTCTTCCCCACTTGGCTTTGAACTCCATTGAGGACAAGAACTGTGTCCTATTCATCCTTTGTATCCCCAACAATTAAGACAGCGACTGACATATAGCAGATAGGCAGTGAATTTGTAGATAGTACTGTAAGAGTTAGGGGTCAACCTTTTCACAAATTGTATTGATTCTGCCCTTATTGTAACTCAATTTTTCCACTAGGTTTTAACAGTATATATGTTACCCACGAGCAACTGCTTCTGGAATGTTTTGGGAGTCTCAGAATGTGGTACTAGGAACTGGGAAATACTAGAATCCTAGGCTGGAAGGAATCTTTCACAGAACATTATTCAACGAAAACCTGAGAGAGTTCTGCAGTGAAAGACTGGCCACTCTCTTTTATTTAAAAACATTATTTAACTTCATACACGCACACAAAAATATTGTAGCAATACTAATGAAAAACAAATTTTTAAAAAACCATCTATAATGTCATCATTGCAATAAAATAACATGTTTTTATATGTCCACATGCCCTGCTAGTCCCTGATTGTATGCATTATATAATTTTTACAGGGTTGTTGTCATCATTCAGATAAAATTTTTCTCTTTTTCATGTAACAATTCATCATAATTATTTTTCCATGTCATTACAGAGACTGTCTAAGTCTTAATGGCTCCATAATGTCTTAATTGATTACGTATTCCTTAAATTATTTAATTTTCCTACTGTGGATATTCATTGTTTCTTTTTCTCTTTCATCTCTTCCTCCCTTTCTTCTTCTTTCCTCCCTTTCTTCCTTCCTTCTTTTCTTCTTTCCTTCCCTCTTTCCTTCCTCTCTCCCTTCCTTTTTGTTATTATAAATATTATTGCATTGGACATCTTTGTGTAAATTCTTTTCTTCTTTTAGCTTGATTCTTTTAGAATAACTGGCCAAAGCCCAGTTACTGGTATAAGGCTCTGCTTTCATTCAGCAACATGTACTGAGCACCTACTACTTCAGCTGCTGAATGCTGGAGACACAATGGTGAAAATGATGTCCTGGCCCTCAAAGAGTCCTCTTCCTGGTGATGGAGAGATACATATTAACAGAAAAATCAGAATATATTAATACCACAGTAAAATGCTATAACATAGATAAGAACAAATTGTGGAAGCCCAGACGGACTTTGTCCGGAGGTGGGGGTGTGCTTGACTTGCCATATTTTTTTTTAAAGGATGCATATATTCCCTGTCCCCAGCACTGCATTGGTACCTTGCAATCTCTCTAGCCCCAACGTCATTACTAAAGACATTCAGAGAAAGATTTGCAGCTCCCCTAATGGTAATAATGATCATTTACTGAATTCTTACCATGTTCCAGTAGTTTAGGTATCTAATACAATGTATGGACCTAATATAATTCCCTCAACAGTAATATGAGCCAGTTATTGTCCCATTTTATAGACTAGGAAATAGAGGCTCAAAGATGTGAAGTAACTTGTCAGCATCACACCGCTAGAAAGTCATGGAGCCAGGCTATGAATTCACTCAGTTTAGATAGAGAATCACATTCTGAATCACCACACTTTCCTGTGGATAACACAACACTGTGTAGAGGGGAATCCTTTCAAACTGAAATCCCCTTCTTACTGTGAATGCTGCCCAGTTGGGCTATATTCTCTGTTAATGCAATGGCTGCTTTTCCAGCAAGGGGCTCACTGGAAAGTCTTGTGTTATTCTTACTTGAGGACCTGGTTTTAAGTCTATTTAAAGTAGTCTCTCTTTTCTCTTCAACCCACACTATCAGGCCTTCTCAACCCTCCTGCCCACCTTTATGGCTTAAAGCCATGTTGGTTGAGCAGAGGGTATTTGGATAGTCATTTGGAAGTCCATTTTTATACACTCTGCTATTAGAGTAACTGCAAGGATGCTCTGTCAGGGATGTGCATATTCTTTAGCTTCTTGTTTTAGGCCAATGTGATCTTCATAGAAGGTGATATCTGTTCCTTCTTCTTTCACATTCCTATTTCTGTTCACTGCAGTGATTGCATACAGAAATATATAAGTATATGTGAACTTAACCTGTATAGAAACATATAATCATCCTCATAATGTTTCCTAAGTAAGGAATTATTAACATCTAAATAAGAAAAAGAAGCTGCTTCTGCGTGGGTTCCCAAGAAACAGTCCCTGAGACAAAGGTTCATGAGCCAATGATTTATTTAGGAAACACTCCCAGGAGAAGCCAGTGAGGAAGTGGAGAAGGCAGTACAGGGAAGTGGAAGACACTGGACAAGGGTGCATTTCAGGTGAAGTGTCCGCTTCTTCCTGATCCCCAGGGAAGCCCTGGAGTGTTAGTTATAGCTCAGAGTTTGTATAGGTCAAAACCAGAACTTTGATACTCCTGCACAGTGAATCGCTGGCGTTGGGCCAGTTTATGGAGCTGTAAACTCTGCGCACTTTGAGCTCTTTGGGCTTGGGCAAAGCAGACCCAGTAGCCTTCCGGAGTCCTCTGAAGGTCACAGGTGTGAGATGCTGGAAGAGAAGCAAGTAGAGGTGGGGAGTGGGCACACAGCACCTGTAAAAGTCATCCTGCTGGGAACAGTGTCGCTACTAAAGTACTACTGCTCAGTGGGAAAGCACAGAGTCCCTAGAAGTAGATCTGGCTTTGCATTCTCACTTTACTGTGCCAGATATATGGCCTGACCTCTCTAAGCCTTGGTTTTCACCTTTATAAAATGGAAATAATATCTTCTGCGGGAGGTGTAAAGATTTAAGATATTACATTTGAAGGATTCTTTTGATGACCGTCATAAGCAGGTGCTCAATAAATGGTAGCTATTAATTCTGGTTTGATATACAGATCATTTAAAAAATGTAGTCAGCCCAGCTGGATCATACACATAAAAAATCCTTTCTCATATCATGAAATATGTATGAATCATATAGAGAGATGATGTATTTTTCCTATCACTTCACCTGTGTAGACAACTCTTCCCTTAGAGCCATCAGGCTGGAAATCAGAAATAAGCTTCTTTTAAGCATGCAAGCATGAAGAAACTTTATTCTTGCTAAAAAAAAACACCAATGTTTTTTATTTTTAACTTTTATAATGAAAATCTTTCAACATGTGCATAAAAAGAAAAGAGAATAATGAATCCCTGGAGAGTATAATGAACCCAGTTTCAACAATTATCAACTCATGGCCAGTCTTGTTTCATCTATACCCCACCATTTCCCTCCCTCCCACAGTATTTTGAAACCAATACTAGATATTGTATCATTTCATCCATGAATATTTCAATATGATCTCTAAAATTTTAATTTTTAAATTAATAGGTGGCAAAACTGCCTTTTTGTGGCATTTGTAGTTCCATGAATTTCAACACGTTATAGATTCGTGTAACCATAATTACAATCATGATACAGAATAGTTCCATCACCCCAGAGGACACTTTTTTAAAAAAATCCATAGCCACAATACCATTATCACAGCTTTTAAAAATTGACAATAACAAATAAACTTTTAAAGATAAATGTGATCCTATTTCTCTACAATATGAGACAACACAGTCCAATTCGTAGTGTCCCTTTTACAAAAGAAATGCTCATGTCTAGGCATTCAGATGTGCCATGAATAGACCATGTTCTAACCATCCGTCACCCTTCTTTCTGACAAGAGGGCCAAACAAACATGACCCTTTCTGTAACAATTCACTCATTTTCTTCTGCATACAATAACCTTCCTGCTCTTTCTTTGACAGACATTTCATAACACCCTTTCTTCTCCCAATTAGTAGAATTATCCACATTAACATGACCATCTGTTGAGATTTATACAAGGGTGAAGGGATTTCTTAATCAGTGTTAGTTGAATGGTGGAGAGTTTTATCTGAAATAGCTCAAATGCTGCCTTTATTTCTTAAGAAAATAGTGTAGAATCTTAGATCTGTAAGGGAGTTTAAAAGCTATTCCCTTGAATCCTCTCATTTCATGGACGAGGACAATCAACTCAGAAAAGCTGAAAACTTACCAAAGGCACACACTGTTTAGGACAAAAGCTGAGACCAAAACGGGTGTCCTGGTCTTAAGGGCTATTTCACTACATCATATTGTTGTTGGCCATCTTTTCCCCTTTAATTTTGCTGTCAGCTGAGTGCAGGTTCCATTACCAGTTGAGCATCCGTATTCCATGAAAAGCAGTTAAGAATATTTTCAGCAACCCAAAAAAGTGTTTTATGAAATGCCCCAAAAGCACAAATCTATTAGAGACAGGAAGCAAATTAGAAGGGCGATTGACTGCAAACTGGTACAGGAATCTTTCTGAGGTGATGAAAATGTTCTAAAACTGGATTGTAGTAGTGATTGCACAACTCTGTGAATTTTCTAAAGTTGTACGCTTAACATGGGTGATTTTTATGATGCCTAAATTAAATTATACCTCAATAAAGCTGTTTTAAAAAACAGTTGACTACAGATATTTAATCATCCCTTATAACAAGATGTCTGAAGTAGGTGATTCTCAGCTTGGTTCAGCAGCCCCACAACATCATAGACTCATATTCTTATGGTGTTTTTAATTTGTCAGCTGGAGCATGACGGCCTTTTGTCCTCATGTTCATCCTTTCATGGTCTAGGATCAGGTCCACATACACAGCAAGAAGGAAATAGTGTCAATGAGTTCTTAGTTCCTGCCAGTCTCCTTTATAAGAGAAGTCTCTCAGGTGATGTGTTCTGGTCTCTCATTGGGCAGAACCAGGTCACATGCCACCCCATATGCAAAAAAGGCTGAGGATGTGAGCAAATAGCAAATGGCAGTGGAATTATAAAGACTGTCATAGGGGTGGCCGGACGGCTCAGTTGGTTAGAGCGCAAGCTCTTAACAACAAGGTTGCCGGTTCAATTCCCGCATGGGATGGTGGGCTGTGCCCCATGCAACTAAAGATTGAAAACGGCGACTGGGCTTGGAGCTGAGCTGTGCCCTCCACAACTAGATTAAAGGACAACAACTTGGAGTTGATGGGCTCTGGAGAAACATACTGTCCCCCAATATCCCCCAATAAAATTAAAAAAAAAAAAAGACTAGCTTAGTGCTGGACCTGGCTACATTGCCTCCCTGAACCAAAGTGAGGTTCTGTTGGCAAGAAAAAGAGGAGGTGGACTGAGATGGATATTGACTGAGCAGCTAAAAGTGTCTCCTATACCAGGAAATTTAAAATGTGCTAAATGTGTTATTATTGTGCTAAATGTGTTGTGCTAAATGTATTATTATTTGGTCAGAGATTTTATAGCATAATGTTTAAGAGCACAGACTCTGGAGAGAGACTGTTGGGGTTCAATCCCAGCCCTACCCAGCTCACTATGTAACCTTAGGGGAGTTAATAACCACTCTGTGCCTCTGTTTCCTTCACTGTAAAATGGGGACAATAACACCGTCTACTTCATAGAGTTATGTGAGGACTAAATGAGTTAAAACAGGTAAAGTGCTTGGAACAATGTCTGGCATATAATTAGCACTGTTATGAGTGATATTATGATATATGTGTGTGATTACATGTAAATGTGTTATCTTGGCATCTCCTTTATTCATTGTTATTCTTTTTTTATTGCTAATATACAATATTTGTCAGTTTCAGGTGTACACCATAGTTAGTCAACATTTATATCCCTAAAGAAGTGATCACCATGGTAAGTCCAGAACCATATGACACTGTATCTCACTATCACAATATTATTGACTATATTCCCTGTGCTGTACATTACATCCCCATAACCTACTTACCTTATACCTGGAAATTTGAATCTCTTATTCCCCTTCACTTTTCACCCTAACTTTTAAAATTTTTCAATTACAGTTGACATTCAATATTATATTATATTAATTTCAGATGTACAGCATAGTGGTTACACATTTATATAATTTAAGAAGTGATCCCTCTGATTACTCTAGTACTCATCTGGCACTATACATAGGAGTTCTGACAAATAAGTTCACAAACTCATCCTAGAAAAAGTGCTACATATCTCATTGCTGAATATCACTATGGTCACCTTCTAAGTACTCCCCTTGGGAAGCCACACACCGTCAGTGCCTAGTCCACCCTTCAAAGCAATTTTGGAACTCTTTTTCTGGAATGGCCATCAGAGTTGTCTTCATATTACCCTTGATGTCCTGAATGTCATTAAAATGTCTTCCTTTCAATTTTTCCTTGATCTTTGGGTAAAGAAAGAAGTCAGTGGGGGCCAGATCAAGTGAGTAGGGAGGGTGTTCCAGTACAATTATTTGTTTACTGGCTAAAAACTCCCTCCCAGACAGTGCCGTGTGAGCTGGTGCATTGTCGTGATGCAAGAGCCATGAATTGTTGGCAAAAAGTTCAGGTCATCTAAGTTTTTCATGCAGCCTTTTCAGCACTTCCAAATATTAAACTTGGTTAACTGTTTGTTCAGTTGGTATAAATTCATAGTGAATAATCCCTCTCATATCGAAAAAGGTTAGTAACATCGTTTTGACTCTTGATTTGGACTGATGGAATTTTTCGGTCGTGGAGAATTGGCTGACTTCCACTGTGCACTGTGACACTTTGTTTCAGGGTCGTATTGGTGCACCCATGTTTCATCACCAGTGATAACATGGCCCAAAACATTGTCTTGCCTCTCCAAAACGTCTTGGCAAACTCCGACTCTCCTTTGCTTTTGTTCATCAGTGAGCTCCTTCGGAACCATTTTTACACATACCTTTCTCATGCCAAGATTTTCAGTTAAGATTTTCCTATCTGTTTCTCTATTGATATTTACTTGGTCTGCTACGCTTCTCACTGTCAGCCGATGATTCTGATGCACAATTTGACCAATTTTTGCAATA
This sequence comes from Rhinolophus sinicus, assembly GCF_036562045.2. Lineage (NCBI taxonomy): Eukaryota > Metazoa > Chordata > Mammalia > Chiroptera > Rhinolophidae > Rhinolophus > Rhinolophus sinicus. The sequence continues at coordinate 49,885,769 of NC_133752.1, forward strand.
ATTTGTCAGTTCTGCTTGTTACTAGCTGCCCTGACCTCTCTTCATCAGTGATACATTCTCTCCCCTCAGAAAAATGTTTAATCCATTTGTACACTGCTGTTTTCTTCGTGGCATCATTCCCATAAACTTAGACTAACATGTCCCTGATTTCACTTCCAGTCTTGCCAAGTTTAACAAGAAATTTAATGTTTGTTCGTTGCTCTAATTCAAGCTCAGACATTCTCATGATGGCACACAAAAACATGCAACAACAATAGTGAATGCCACTCAGCAAGACACTCCCACACGTGGACATGAATACAGCTGTGAGACACTGATATATGAAGTTATGAAACTTTACTGAGCTGTTTGTACAGTGCTGCCAATGTAAGAGCATAGTGGCAAGTTTGCGAATTTAATTGTCAGACCTTTGCAGTTATTACCATATTATTGACTATAATCCTTATGCTTTACTTTACATTCCCATGAGTATTTAGTAACTACCAATTTGTGCTTCTTAATCCCTTACCCTTTTTCACCCACCGCCACCCCATATCCCATCTGGCAATCATCAAAATGTTCTCTGTAGCTATGAGTTTGTTTCTGTTTTGTTTGTTTATTTATTATGTTCCTTGGATTCCACAATAAGCGAAACCATATTGAATCTGTCTTTCTCTGTCTGACATACTCCACTCAGCACAAACCTCCAGGTCTATGCATGCTGCCATAGATGGCAAGAACCCATTCCCTTCCATGGCCGAGCCATATTCCATTGTATGTACGTGTGTACCACCTCCTCTTTATCCATTTTCCCATCGATGGACACTCATGCTGCCTCCACATCTTGACCATTGTAAACAGTGCTGCAATGAGCATATGGATGCACACGTCCCCTTGAAGTAGCGTTTTGGGTTTCTTCAGATAAATACCCAGAGTGGGATTACTGGGTCCTTCTTTGTCTCTTGTTATAGCTTCTGTTTTAAGGTTCATTTTATCTGGTATAATCTATTATTTCTTGTTTTTCTTCCTAACAATTGCTGTTTATTTTTCAAGAAGTAAAGCTTCTAACATTGGCAAAGATTGAGATGACTTTGCACCCAGTAAACATCTTTTCTATTATCAACATTCTCAGTCTCATTCAAAAACGTCAGTGCTGGATCCCCTTCACTTGGATGTTAAGTCCCACCAGCCTTTGTGTGAGAATCTTACAGAACTGATATCCTATATTCCAACTATTCTGTGGGCTACACTTTCCTCATTATATTTCAACAAAATTCAGTTTAGAATACATTAAACTAAATCTCTTTAAAATCTTGTTTTTTAAAAAAAGTTCATTGAAATATATTTTAATTGTCATCTTTGTGTACAAATTTCTGAAGTAGAATGAAGGGTATATAATAGGTAATTCAGGAATAAAGAAAAATTCTATTTATGGAATTAGCAGATCTATATCGTTGGTGACTCTAAAAGAAATTTCATTTTTTGGCAGAGAACTTGCTAGCAATGTGGACGAGTGAAAAGTGTCCAGGCTACCATAGCATTGGAAAGCATTGGAAAGATTTGTTGCATTTTTACTCAACTGTTGCTTGACCTTGAATTAGTCACCGCCTCACAATCCTTTATTTTGCATATGTATAATTTCAAGGATCTACAATCCATATTTGTGTTAACATGACTTTAAATCTCATTTTGTTTAACAAATAATTATTCATCATTACTATATACAAGGCATCATACAGAACTCTGTGAGAAAGGTCATCACATCACATTGAAGTGATCTGTTTACGAGTCTCACTTCTCCACTACACAGTAGTTAGTTCCTTTAAGGTAGCAATTGTGCCTCACTCATGCTCGTGTCCCCATCACTTTGAACAGACCATTCCCATAGCAGTAAGCACTTAATGCATGTTTGAGAATTGTATGTCAAATTGTGTAAACAACTTTAAGGCTGAACATAAAGAGTGACAATAGAAGAGTGGGGATTGGGAGATAAATTAGACGTGGATTTAGGTGTCGGGCAGGGAGGGACAATAATAATGGGAAATAAGGCTGGGGAGTGGAATAGAATCAGATTGTAGGGAGCCGTAAAGGTCATGCTAAACAGTTGGACCCTAGTATTTTATCCAGTGTGGAGATTGAAGGGTTTGGGGATAATAATGATCATTTTTATATTAGATTTTAGGGTGAAAATTCTTGTAAAGCCCGTATGTGTATCAGTTAGGGAGCTTTCCATTGAAAGAACAGAAAACCGGACTCCAATGAACTTAAAGGGAATTTAGTGGCTTGTAAAACTGAGAGGTAGGGTGGAGTTCAGGCACAGTTTAATCAAGACTCCAGCTTCATTTCTCTATGATTATCTTGGCTTTGTCCTCCTCCATGTTTTAGCATCATTGTCAGACTGGTTTCTCTCAGAGTTACAAGATTGCTGACAGCAGAACCGGACTATTTCTATTCCCCCCCAACCCAAATTAATGAAAAATCCTAAGTTTCACACTGATTAGACCAATTTAGATCTCATTCCCCCATGAATAAGTTAATGTTGTAAGAGAAATAGTATTACACTGCCTTAGGCCACTTGAGGCAAACACCATGGCCAAGAGTGGATCAATCCACCAAAACTGCACGGCTACTACCTGGTAGAAGGGTGTTTGAAAAGCCGAGATGGCAGGCAACGATGCTCACTGCAATATAGCAGAATACACGTCTAAGGAGAGGAAGACATTTATAAGCAAGAACAGCAAGGGAGAATTTGCCTTACTTTATGAAAATTATCAAAATAGAATGATATTAGCACAGAGAACCCAGAAATAAATTCAAGTTGATATTAAAATTAGTTCATGACAAAGGTGGTGTAACCTAACATATATATATATATGGAAAGTTTTTTCCTTTCTTAAAACGTGTATACATTTTTTTGGTACCTTCTGTGTGTGTGTATGTGTGTGTGTGTATGTAAGTGTGTTTGTGTGTGTATATACGTGTGTATATATATACACACACACACAGAGGGTGTCAAAAAATGTACACACATTTTAAGAAAGGAAAAAACTGTATTAAAATTACTCTGATGGTAACCACTTTGAGCATCTCTTGTAATTACAGAAGTCAATGTGACTTGTATTCATCTTTTGTTATCGATTTATACTGAGTATTACAATTTTAATACAGTTTTTTCCTTTCTCAAAATGTGTACACATTTTTTAGCACCCTCTGTGTGTGTGCGTGTGTGTGTAATATATATAATAATTATATAATATATAACAATTATAATATATATATTATACATATAATATGGCCTTTCAAGTAGCCTAGCAAAGACTAACTTTTATTCAGAATTCTTAATTTTGGTTAGATTAACCTGTAAACCCACTAGATCATCCTAAACGTCATCGTAAGGTTCGCGTAACCACATCCTGTGATTTACTAAGAGTGTGTTGGAAGGACTTTGACTTAACTAGTAAAATTTTCTTCTATACCTATGCTGTCCCTGACGTTGACAATTGCCAGACCTGTCTTTTCAGGGAGCCACCAAGGATGCTTTGCAGAAAAAGAGGGCTACTCCAGCTCAAACCACTGTGGCTGGTGTTAGAGGCCTACAGGAGCCTCTCCTGACCTCCCCATGAACTATTCGCATTATACTCTCATACCAGGGGTGGGATTTCCTGCCAGTTTTAAACACGTAATTTATGTACAGGCATGTTTTCTAACTGCACATGCACAGGAATGTTCCCATTTATGCATGTGATGACAAAACTCACCATGATGTTTACGCATGATTTCCCTGAACAAAAATGAAACTGATCCTTTGTTTGGGGACATGCTGCTTTGGGGAGGTGACACCCCTCCCACCCCCTTGTGTCCTTGTTGCTGGCATGTAGTGAAGCACGGTACTTCTCATAAAATCTTCTTGGATTTGTTATTTGGCGGGTAACAGTGGCAATTTGATAATGGTTTTATTTAATTTAAACCATCATATTGGTTAAACCAACACATTTTACATGGTGACAAAAAATGGAAACAAACTAAATATTTATCAGTAGGACTATGGTTAAATAAATTGTGATATGTCCCGTGGACGAAAAGGGGTGAGCCACATCCTAAACGTGACAAGCTCAGAGGAGGCCTGCATGGTGGCTTTACAAACTCAGAGACAAAAAGTAACCATATAGGATGGTCTGAATATAAAAATTCCTAACTAAAAGAGGGTCACAGCGGTAAGTCGCATTCTAGGCCTGGAGCTTCCTTAATCAAAGTTGATCTTTACCTTAAGTGAGCCTGTCATCTTTTTGCATCTAAGATAACATACCTTTCAAATGAAAGGTAATCTCATTTTCCAGACTCTTCAGGGCACAACCACCCACCAGAGCAAGAGACAGCAGAACCCTTCATTGTTACCTTGTTCCCTGCATACCATCTCTATGTGCTGTAACTGTTCATTAAATATCCTGTACCCACCAATATAAAAGAAGTATGTATCTCTCAATTTTACTTTTTATCCAATCCCAGCAATTTCCCCACTTTACTCTCTCCCGCCCCCTTAATCTGCCATCAATGGATTTCATGTAACCCTCTTTACATCTCCTTCTTTTATTCTAATGCATAAAATAAGCAAAACTGCCATTCTTTGGAGCATTTTGTCAATCCATTGAGATATTGCGTCCCAGCAATTGTCAGTTTGGCTCAAGTAAACTCCTAAAAATTCTCTACTGGTTTGGACGTTCCTTACGTTGATAATCCAAACTATGAAATATTTCATAATATTTCATAAGCTATTAAAAAACTCATTTTTTGATGCCAGTATTACCTTATACCCAAACCAAGACATCACGAGAAAAAGACAACTATAAACCAATATCTCTTATAGCTACAAAAATCTTTGACAACATATTAGCAAACTGAATCCAGCAACATAGTCAAAGGATTATATACCACGAGCAAGGGGGATTTATTCCAAGAATGCAAGGTTGATTTAGCACCCCAAAATCAGTTAATATATTAATAAAACAAAGGACAAAAATGATATGATCATTTCAATAGACAAAGGAGAAAGATTTGACAAAATCCAATACCCCTTCATGACAATAGTGTTCAACAAACTAGGAACAGAAGGAAAATTCCTCAACCTGATAAAGGCATCTACAAAGGCCACCCACAGCTAACATCATACTCAATGGTGAAAGATTGATTTTTTTTCCCCTTAGGATCAAGAGCAAGATAAGATGTCTGCTCTTGCCACTTCTATTCAACACTGTACTGAAAGTTCTAACTAAGGTATTTAGGCAAGAAAAAGCAATAAAAGGCACCCAGACTGGAAAAGAAGATATAAAATATCTTGATTTGCAGATTACATGATATTGTATACAGAAAATCCTTAGGATTCACCAAAACAACAACAACAACAACAACAAAAAAAACCCCTCAAACATTAGAACTAATATTGAAGTTCAGCAAGGTTGCAGGTAACAAGATCAATATACAAAAATCAATTGTATTTCTATACATTAGCAGTGATATTGTGATTTATAATAAAAATACAGAGGGTGCCAAAAAAAATGTACACACATTTTAAGAAAGGAAAAAACTATTTAAATTGTAATACTCAATATACACGATAACAAAAGATGAACACAAGGCATGTGTATACATTTTTTTGGCACCCTGGTATATATTTGGTTTTTATTCACTGTTCCTGGCACATCCATTCTAAAATCACTGGAATTTCCCAAGTTATAAGAGTGACAAAGGTGTTTTTTGTTATTTGTAACAAGCCTCTTTCAACCACACCTCAGTTTGTATTGAAGAGACTACTTTTGGAAAGCCCCTAAGGATGAGCCCCGTTGCCAGGGGAACCAACCTAGTGACTAAAGGGTTGGAACTTTCAATCCCACCTCCCTGACCTCTGGAGAGGGAAGAGTGGCTAGAGGTTGAATCAGTCACCAATGGCCAATGATATAATCAATCATGCCTATGTAATGAAGCTTCCATGAAAATCCAAAGGACAGGGTTTGGAAAAATTCCAGGTTGGTGATCAAATGGAGTTGCTGGGCAATTAGGATGCCCAGAGGGCATGGAAACCCCATGCCCTTCCCACATACCTTGCTCTATGCATCTCTTCCATCTGGTTGTTCCTGATTTATATCCTATTACAATAAACCGATAGTCTGGTAAGTAAATTCTTCCTGAGGTCTATGAGCTGCTCTAGCAAATTAACTAAATCTAAGGAGAGATTCTCTATATTCTCTAGCTATAGAGAATCCAATCTATAGCTAGCTAGCCAGAAGCCCAGGTAACAACCTAAACTTGAGATTGGCATCTGAAGTGAGGGGCGGGGGAAGTCTTATGGAATTAAACCCTTAACTTGTGAAATCTGATGCTATCTCCAGGTATGTCAACCTGCCAGAATCAAGTTAAATTGTAGGACACCCAGCTGATGTCAGAGAATTGCTTAATTGGGCAAAACCCACACATCTGGTGTCAGAAATGAAGTAGTGTTATAGTCGAGTATTGAAAGTAGAGGAGACACACAGGCAGAGTATGTTTTTCCTTTACATTTTGGTGGCAGTGATGGAATGTGCTAGACTGGCCCTGACTTACAGAAACATATAGTTTGAGAAGAGAAATGATGAGAGAGGAAAAATAAAATCAAGAAAACAATTCATTTACAATAACATCAAGAGAATAAAATACCTAGGAGTAAACAAAATAAATACAAAAGTTATACTCTGAAAACTACAAAACGTTGTTGAAAGAAATTAAAGAAGACTTAGATAAATGAAAAGGTAAATGGGAAAACACCCCATGGTCATGGATTGGAAGACCAAATATTATTAATATGGCAACTGTTTCCCAGATTGACCTATAGATTCAATGCAATATCTATTGTAATAGCAGCTGGTTTATTACAGAAATTGACAAGCTGATCCAAAATTTAATATGGAAATAAAAGGGACTCAAAATATCTAAAACAATCCTGAGAAAGAACAAAATTGGAGGGCTCACACATCCTGATTTCAAAACTTACCACAGTAATCAAAGTGTGGTACTAGCATAAGGATAGACATATAGATCAATGGAATAGAATTGACAGCCCACAAATAAATCCTCAGACTTACAGTCAATCTATTTTTACTAAGAATGCCAAGACAATTCAATTAGAAAAAACAGTCTTTTTAACAAATGGGACAACTGATATCTAGTTCTGGGACAACTAGATATCTACATGCAAAAGACTGAAGTTGGATCTTTTTTAATACCACATACATAAAGCAATTCAAAATGCATCAAAGACCTAAATATAAGAGGTGAAACTATAAAACTCTTGGAAGAAAATATAGGAGTCAATCTTGTGGGCTTAGTTAGGCAACGTCTTCTATGTAACACCAAAAGCACAAGAAACAAAAGAAAATAAAAGATAATTTGGACTTGATCAAAATTTAAAACTTTTGTGTTTCAAAGGATATGTCATGAAAGTGAAAACATAACCAGTGGAATAGGAGAAAATATTTGCAAATCATATTTCTGCTTAGGGACTTGTATCTAGAACATATAAAGAATCTTTACAACTCAGTAGTTAAAAGACAGATAATCCAATTTAAAAATGGGCAAAGGAGCTGAATGGACATTTCTCCAAAGAAGATATACAAATAGCCAATAAGCACATAAAAGATGTTGAACATCATTAGCCATCAAGGAAATGCAAATCAAAACCATAACATTTCACTTCACTCACTAGGAAGGCTATAATTTTAAAAGCAATTAAAAAAAGAAAACTATAACAAGCATTGGTGAGGATGTAGAGAAATTGAAACCCTCACAAACTACTGGTGGTAATGTAAAATGGTACATTCACTTTGGAAAACAGTCTGGCAATTCCTTAAAAGGTTAAATACAGAGTTACCACAACACAAAAATTTCAGTCCTAGGTATATATCCAAGAGAAAACAAACAAACAAACAAAAATATATATATATATATATAAAATTTCCACACAAAAGCTTGTACATGAATGTTCATAGCAGCATTATTCATAATAGTCAAAAGGTAGAAACAATCCAATGTCTATCAACAGATGAATGAGAAATAAAATGTGATATAGCCATTCAATGCAATATTATTTAGCCTAAAGAAAAATTAAATACACATGCTACAACATGGATGAACCTTGAAAACATCTAAGTGAAAGAGTCCACAAAATACCACATATTATATGATTCCATTTATATAAAATATCCAGAATGGACAAATTCACAGAGACAGAAAGCAGGTTAGTGTCTGCAAGGGGCTGGAGGAGGTGTTGGGGAAAGTGGGAATGACTGATAATGGGTATGAGATTTCTTTTTGAGGTGATGAAAATGTTCTAAAATTGATTATGGTGATGGTTGCATAACTCTGAATATACCAGAAATCATTGAATGGTGCACTTTAAATGGATGCATTGTATGTTATGTGAATTATATTTCAATAAAGCTGTGATTTTTTTAAAAAAGTGAGTTAGCTTTATATCAATGGACTTTGAGAAGAGAGTTCTAAAGTGATATGTGTACTAAATGACTCGAAATTAAAATGTGACTATATGTTTGTACGAAACTTTTTCCGAAGGATATACACCAGGCTGTCAACATTGAAAGGTAGGAAGGAAAGGGTTAGACACAGTGGGAGACTGTTAACTTTTTTTTATACATATTTAGATTTTTTTTCACTTTTTAATTGCACATACAGGGCCATGTATCTAAAAAACCTGTGAAATTGAAAAAGAAAATAAAATCATTTAAAAAGAGACTGGAAGATAATGAGAAAGACAATTGGAGTAGGGGAGAGAGTGGAGGCAGAGAAAAGGAAATAAGACAATCGGGCTTGCTGGAGGTGATGCGGGCTTGCCCTAAAGCAGTAGGAACGGAGACAGATTCCTAAGACACTGTAAAATTAGGAACAAGTAATAGCACTTAGTTACTGAGTGAACATGAGCTCACTCGAAGAGAAAAGAAGGTGTTGCTAACCCAAGATTTCAGGCTGATCTACAAATATGTTCCTAGAGTTTGGTTTTGAGTTGGGGGTACTGGCTGGCTCATCAGCTAGAGACTCATGATGTGTGAGTGGTCTGGGGAGCCATCTGGAAAAAGATAACATTACACAGAGAGAAAGACCAGTGTCAGAAGAGAGAACCAAGGCCAGGATATTGAGGACCACATCTCTGTATGGGGCATTCCTATGAAGAAATATATGAGGAAGTACTCAGAGAAAAAGAAGGAAATCCAAGAGACTGTGATGACATCGCAAGAAGAGAAGGACCAGCGAGTTTCAAGGAAAATAGGGAGGTAGAGTAGGAGTCCATACATCAGTCAGTGGAACTCGGTGCCTAGGAGGGCATTCCTTGTGGATCTACAGGGATGTAGATATGGACAGACTGGTGTGGAATCTGGATTGCTGGGGGCCGAGAGTAAATCAAATACCAGAATAAAGAAGAGGTAGCAAGTAAAAACCATGTTGTTGAGAAATTTCTCATCAAAGGGAAAAGAAGTAATGAAATAGGAGCTTGCCTGAGAAAGCAGGACCTATGAAAGATCTTTTTAGGATGGAGGATATATGCCCATGTTTATAGGCTAAGGGGAAGAGCCAAGTGAGAGGGCATGATTAGATATTCTAAGAGAGACAGCCTTGGGAGAGGACAGAAGAATGAAGAATAAGTGGTAGAGTTAGGAGGCTTAGAAATAAAGTGACGACCTTCTATGAGTGGGGGTGGAGGAGAGAGCGAGAGAATATGAATTACAGAAGATAAAAAAGATATTAAGATATTTTTGGTGGAGAGAAGTTGAGCCTCCGCCCAGGGGTGATATTTAAATTACTTAACAACCAGTGCAGAGTGGGCACCAGCTTAGGTCTCAGGTAGAGGCTGGGGCAGCTGAGGGAAAGACCGCAGAGTAGGGCAACAAAATGGTAGGGCTAAAGCAATGTCTCTCAGAACTTTAAAGGACTGAGAAGAAAGATCTAAATTCCTCAAAAATAGTCTTTTGTGACAAAAAGAATATGATGCTATAAAATGATTCATCTTTAGTTCCCTGATTTAGAAGATATTTTTTAATCAAATAAATAATGAATGCTTTCCATAAATGTAATGCCTGTTGGCAAGAGGTCCAAAGAGAGGATACTGATTGAAATCATGACTGTTCACACTCTATTGGCATATTCTCTGGCAGCAAACAGTCTTGTAGTTCAAATAGGGAAAATGGGGTTCCAGTGACTTTCAGAACATGGAATCTGGTGTTTATTTGAGGTTCTCCCTCCGAGCACCAGTCATAGACCTCTTTGCAACTCTGCTTTCCCACTGGAGGAGGAGAATGAGATGATCACACCTAGTACTCAAGAGAATACAGGAAAGTGCTTGGGGATTCCCAGATCACAGGTGCCAAGTGCATAACATGGAAATCGTCACCAAGGTGATCACATCAACCTCAGCCATGTGTCAGCCTCCAAAGGGAGGCACTCCTGTACTTGTCAGTCCTCATTTAGGAAAGCATTTCTCCTTCATCAGTCCAAAACACTGCAGTACTGTAGCACCAGATACGCTGGTCTGAGGGCTGTTGTCCCGATGCAGCAAACTCTGAAGGATTACTAGGTCTTTGATCTAGACCATGCTATATGTGGCTGCAGCTTTTTAAAAACAGAATTTTCTGGTTGAAAGAGACCTTTTTATCTAATCTCAGCCTTTTAAAGATGAGGAACCACAGCAATCAGCTATTAAATAGAAGGTTAAACCAACATTTAGATCCATTTGGACCTTTTAATCTAGTATCCTTACTTCCAACTTTCTTATTGGAAAGCTTAAGTTATAATTACATACACATGAAGGGGGTTTCTTGATATATTTCCCTTATTTGTAAATCAGATAAGATGCCAGAATGAGACATCCTCGGAGATTTTAAGGTATAATATGGAATGCATTATATTTGAATGTATAGCTGATGTGTTGACCCGGTAGAATTCATGGTATAATCAGCTTTATTCTCGTCTATCATGCCTGTTTAACCTGCCCTGTGGGGCTAGTTGTTTTCCTGGATGAATTAATGCACAGGCACAATGACTTTTTGGGTCATTCTCAAATAGTAAAAGGCCTCTGGTTACTTTTCAAAAACAGTCTTGTATCAGTAATGAATACAGTCATATCAGTAATATGTTTGGCATAGTATAATAATAAAAAGGGGCAAAGGGGAGTAATGGCAGGCTTCCTCTGTATTCCTCCCAGCCTGGTTCTTCTCCCCTTCTTCCACATTCACTTAGTCTGCCCTACTCCTCCAAGATTAAAGTGGGGGAGAGAGAAAGCTAAGGAGGCAGAAAGGTCCTGGGGGGGCTCTAGCTGGCATGGCTTCCTCTGGCCATGGCAGATGTTTCCACTTGACACTTTCTCTCATGGGCACTTTTATGGATTTATCAGAACCACCCTCACCACCACCACCCTGCTGGGGAATCTCTCACCACCCATTTCCTTGGCACAGGCAAATTCATTTTGATTCTTCCCCAAGGGCCTTGGGCACCCGAGGGCAAACCTCTGGCTTCTTTCTGCTGAGATCTGCCTTTCCAAGCAGTTCTCTTGGGTGGGATCAAAGTCAAGCCCACACTGTCTGTCTCACTCTTGTACACTTGTCTTCCGTGGGAGTAAATTACTTCCCCACCATAGTTTCTACCCTGTATTCAGGCCACTTTCGCCAACTCTGGCCCTTTTGATTTCTCAGGCATGACATAGACACCAGTCCTTGGTGTTCCCCAAACTGCAGGGGACACATCCTGAGCTCTCTGAGAGGTCTGCCTAAAGTACCCGTCACCAGAGTTAGGGTGAGAGAAAAGCCCCCTTGGCCCTCCTGCCCACCCCCCGGGGGGGGGGGAGTGCAGAGGAGGGGCCTCTTGGGACATCTGTAGCTCTTCTACAGAAACCATTCTCTAATCCATAGCAGTCTCCTCAGCTTCTACTTCAACCTTTTTATACATTTACGGTAAGTGAGAGGTTAAGGGAACACTCCTAAGTCCAACATGGTGGTCCTGCGCCTTGCTTGGAACGTAAGAGTAGCAAACAACTATTATGTGGACCCTCTGATAAAACGGAAATAAAATAATAGTTCTCATTTAACATCCTGTTACCAAATGTATTTTCGTTCTCTTTCCAATTACCCCTATAAGGTTTTCTTTAGTGTTGGTAACGATCAAATGCCATTTCAGTGAACTTTGTATGGTTTTGTTGTTTATCAGAGAAGACTTGAATTATCAGGGGCTGGAAAAGAGTTGGCAATAACTTTGTTATACAGAGATTTTTATTATAACGAGAGTCATAGCAATTTGATCAGCAGCAGGGACTCCCAGAATCGTGGGAGTGTTATTTATGAGTTGGGCTTCTCAAGTCTGTTTTTCCAACTGAATAAGGTATATAGAGCATTAATTATGGACACAAAATGGACTGTAATAATTTTGATAGTTATGTCAGTCACAAATTGACAGTTATGCTAGAGCATCACATGAAAGATGTAACCAGTGAGGGCCCGAACCAGATGACTCCAGATACAGGGTGAAGTGTGACCATCTAGATGGCTTCATCAGACTGCAGATGGGTGCACTGCACCCAGTCTTGAGCATAAAATCAGATCTCTCTGACAGCTTATTGCTCAGGCCTCTACTGAGGAGCTGACAGCCACACCTGCACTCGTCCCAGATGGAGTGCTTGAAGCCTCGCCCCTGACCATCTCACCAGCTGGTCTGACGCCCAGTGCTACACACCCCAGTGCTGTAGGGATTCTCGCTGAACACCGGACTCTCCCTCATACTTCTCTCATAAGACTCTGTTCACCTTACCTAACTCTATTGCTTGCAAACCTGTATGACCCTCTTGTTTGAAACCACTCTACCTCGCCTATTGGAGACAATCCTCTGGGTGGAGCATTGGTTGATGCCCATGGTAAACTGAGTCAGTAGGACTAGAACCATGGCTTTATTCTAATAAAGTCTAACATTGTGGAAAGACACAAACGTGTGTGAGACTGCTATTTTGATAGCCACGTCCAGCTCACAACATAAGGGAAATGATTTGAATCATAAATCTGCCCTAGAAAAAGGAAATGAGCAAGAATATAAACTTCCTTTTGTAATGTGAAATGGTCTGTAGTTGTTTCAGTTAGGTAACAAGTTCGCTTATATCAGAAAAACTATCACCTCAGATGGATGGATGCTTGTGCTGTTCACTGGAGTTACATCAGCACTGTTGGTAGAGCAACACGGTGTCAAAATCAGGGTGCCTCATTGGGGTCCTGTGGAATGATTATGTCCCAGCGTATTGATTTCCATCCTACCCCACAAAGTTTGCGGCTAGCATCTATCTCCAGGCCTTAAACCCTGTTTGTCCAGTAGTTGGCCCTTTCCTCAAAGCCTGAAGTATTTTGGAACCCTGTCAACAGATCGTTGAAGAATACAAGATGAATCTTTCTATAAATTTTTTTTTTAAGACAACTAGCACTGGGATACTATATCAAGTTTACACTCATACATGATTTAAAATATCTAAGGTCAGATTGAGTATCTGGTAGATAAATGTTAATGGGTGGGATACCAAGACCAATAAAAGAAAGATAAAAAGCACAGTTAAATTTATGTTTTGTTTGTCTTCAGTTCTCTTGAAACTTCACTAGAACTCTCGTGACATTAACAGAATCTGTGTATAGCAATGAAGTCTCCTTCATGGCCAGCATTGTAACATAATATTTCAGCTGTCAGGAATACCACTGTCAGGAATGTAATTTATTTCACTCTTTGGTTTTATTTGGATAGACATTTTGGAGATGAAGGTGGCAGTGATTTAGTGCTGCTGACACACGGCACTGAGCTTGCTATCCTCACAAATTCAAGTTGTTTCTTAAGCAAAAGTGAGCCTGCTTCCACGTAAAAATGAAAATGTTCAAATAAATTAAACATAGTGCAAGGAATTCTTAGTCCTTCCATAGAGAAAAGGAAAAGTAAGGGCATTTTACTGACTGAGGACCCTGTTCCCAAACAAGGCAGTGTTTTAGTCATGGGCATGTCAGACTCACCTATGGCTCTTTGTAAAAATACCCACATACTGGCCCCACCTGGCCCCGTACCCTCGACTCCATGTTCCGACTCAGAGGATTAGAAGTGGAACCAGGCTTTTGTACTGTTTCAAAGCCCCCACTGGTGATTCCGATGTGCAGATGACTGAGAGGTACTACTAATGTTTAGATGGATCCACAAGTTTTAAGAAAATGGATTGGAAGAAGGTCCAGCTGGAGGCCTCCTTTAGTCAGTGCAGAGAGAAATTAGTGGCTTGGAGGAGATGGAGTGGTATGGGTGGGAGGGGTGTCACAGCAGAGCTGGGGTTCACTCAGGGGCAGGCCTCAAGTAATTCATAACTTTGAGAAAGGTACAGATCACTTTGAGAGTTTGATGGAAGCTATACTCTCCTCAGAAAAATACACATAGGCTACCCCCACAAAATTTAACACATACTTCAGGGGACTCTGGATTAGAATGAAGTTTTCGATTTTTGCTATTTTAAACAGATGGTTAACAGTCTCATTTGTTAAGGTAAGCGTCATGCAGGGTTTCTGGTCCTGCTCCCTGCATGAGAACGCAAGATATGGTGAGATCAAAAAGGAACACCCACGGAGCCATAGATAGGGGAGTCATACCACTATATTCTCGCTGGCGGCTGGGTTGGAGACACAGGAAGCAGGAGCCACAAGATCCGCAATCCGCTCTCTGCTTCTCTGCCAGCCAACCAATCCCTCCCCCCCCCCACCCCCCAGTGTAAGCACGGCAGTTATATTAGTGGCCAATGGCTAACCGGTATGGTAACAGCTGATGGCCACCCAGCCACAGTGTATGACCATCTAATAACCGAGCCAGCAACTTTCCACGTGAGGCTGAGAGCCTGAAAACTGCTCTCTGGGACTCTGTCCCCACAGTAAGGAAAACAGGAGATGCCACACAGGTCCCTGGCCTCAAGAAGCTGACAGTCTAGTAACCTGGACAAAGCAGTAACAACAAAACAAAATAGGAGTGTACATATGTAGACAATAATCACAAGAGTTGTGGGGGAATGCAGAGTTCCAGAATGTTAAATTGGAGAATTTGAAACATGTGCTTTGAGAGGGGACAGATTAATGGAGACAGGTGTGGTACAGAAGCCCCCTAAAAGAATGGAAGTCAGCAGGACAAAGGCAGGTTAATAAAGGAGGACACCCTAAGGCTGCCTTTGGAATTGAAGTTAGTGGTGAATAAGGGATAAAAATGGCACTGATCCAGCTGCTAGAGGTCATTCACATGGTGCGACTGGTAGTTTGGGGTCTGGGGTGGGTGGAAGCTATTAAAATGCTGATGAATACAGTTTTGTAACAAGAGGAGGAGACACTGGGAGAAAGAGCAAGCTGTCGCTGGGAGGGCGGCCTTGGAGTAGCTATTCATTGCCAGGGTCAGAAGTTGGCCCTGTGTTTGTTCTTTACGATGAAAGGAAACCGCGGGAGAGCGCTGAGTGGTGGAGAACGACATTCAGCCAGTGGGCATGAAAATGAATTTTAGCTGTAATGTGCAAAAACCCTAGGTGTGTGGACAGAAGGGAACCAGCCAGAAGGTTACAACAGGTCAGGAATAAATAACCACCAGGCGGAGGATCCCAGATTCCGTCCTTCTTTTGTTGGGTGAGGAGCGCCAGGCAAACGCATCCACAAAGGCTTTGGAAAGAAGCGGTTTGACCGTCCACACTCGGCTGTAGCCCCGGGTAACTATTAGGGGCCCCGAAGGGTGGTAGAAGCGGATGCCGGGGGAGCTCAGCCCTCGCTGGGAGGCCTCGCAGCAGGGACCCCGGCCACTGCGCGGCAGGCGGGCAGATCCCACCCCTTCCTGAAAGAAGCGCCCTCCTCGCCGAGACTGCCGCTGCCGCCGCCGCTGCCGCCGCCGCGCCGCCACCGCCGCCGCCGCAGGTCACGGCCCCGCGAGGTGACCGCGGCCCCGCCACACGGAAGCAGGTAGGCGCAGCGTCCGCGACGCCCCATCCTCCGCCCGGGCCCGCCCGTCATCCAGGGGGCGTCGGGCCCGGTTCCGCGCCCAAACCGGAGGTGGAGACCGAGGCGGCAGGCGCTGCAGCGGGGCTCGAGCGGCGGGGTCGCCGGCCGCAGGACCCTCCCCGTTTTCCGCCCGCTTCCCCGGAGCTCTCCGGGCGCGGGGTCGACCGCCCGAGCCCCCGCGGGAGCACGCCGCGAGCGAAGCGCGAGTGCCGGGCGGCGTCCCGGAGTCCCTGCGGTTGCTCCCCTGCGCCCTGGGCGCCGAGCCAGCGCGTCCCGGTCTCCGCCGCAGCGGCAGTGCCGGCCGCCGAGCCCCTGCGCCTCCCTCCGGCTGCGGCTCGGGTCCCGTCCTTTGACAGGTGTCCCCACCCGCCGCACCAGGCGGATACCCAGGCCTTTTGTTGTCGGGTGCACTCTGGTTGGAAGCGACCCCACGTTTGGCCATCCCAGTGTCACTGCAATTCGCGGTTCACTTCACCGTTAGCCAAGTCAGGCTGGCTCGGGGAGCAAAGGGTCCTGGGAGGAGGCACCAACTTGCCATGCCCTGTGCAAAGACCTCCACTGTAAATGCACACTTTTGCTTTCCTTTCCTGGTCACACACTGGGGAAGAATAGGATTTTCGGTTTCTCTGGGGAAGACGGCGGCGGTAGGTTACGAAGGCTATCTTTGGCATCCGTTAAAATAAAAAAGTGATTTTTTTGGGTTATGAAGAGAGCCCTTGTTTAGCAGTTTTCTCCCTAAATAAATGGAGAATGAGAGGGTTTTCCCGTTTTAAATTCATATTCATTTTCTCTCTACTTATCCTCGTCGTCCACCTTTACCTCCACTGCACTTTATTATACCCCAGACACTTCAGTGTGTGTGTGTGTGTGTGTGTGTGTGGTTTATTCCGGCCAGACGGTGTTTCACGGCTGAGCCAGGAAGGATTGTGAGTCTGAACGTGAGAACACAGCCCAGTTGGGATGGAAGCCCCCTCCGACTTCCTACATGCAAAATGTAGGGAACCAAATATACTAATGATGTGTTAAAAAAAATAGTAATACACAGTTCTTGGATGTATTACAATAACAGAGCCTAAACGGTAAAGTTAGTTTCTGCTTCTTCATTTCTCTGCTTGTATCAAAGGCAGATTTTTATGCAGGGCTGTAATTCCATTCTGGGCTGCAGCTCATAAAAAGGATAGGCTAATGTGGATGTATAAACTCCGTGGTAGCAGTTAATAAGTTGACCTACTTAAAGTTTTCAAAGAAAAATTATTAGGCTCCTCCATATGATATTTGCAGATCAAAGAATCTTAGTCTCTCATGCATTAAATCTCAAACTTTTTCTACTATATTTCTTAGAGACACCATGTTTCCGAGATTAACTATAGCTGTCATCTCTTAATGAACTAGAAATATGAATTTAATCTTCAAGGCATAAACATAGGAATTTTAATGGTGTGTCCTTTATTTATACATTATGAAATAAATGTTTCGTAAGCTCCCCAAGTTGGAAGCTCAGAAACTGGACATGGTAAATAAAAGGATGAAGAAGTTTTGCTGATGGTGATGACTAGATGGCAGATGTTAAGACACTGGGCAAACATGAAGTATTTGGACAATGCATGTTTATTGTAATCTGCCATTAGCCAAAGGCAATCTCTTTGGATTATTTAAATTAACGTTAAAGTGTCTTTATAACAATTGCTTAATTCATGTATTTCACATCAAATGCCTTTCACAGATTGCTTTGCAGAAGAGTTTTGCTCTGGGGAATAATTTCTTTTCAGTAACATAATAATGCCTTATGTTTAAGCTTTGTTATAGAACTACCACAATCATGCTTATAGCAATATTTTAGGATTTTTTTGTACTCACTCTACCTACTGTGATAGCGTTGCTATATATTCTTGTCGGTCCTCATGCTTTATTTCCCCTGTGACCTACTCGTAGGCACACCCCTGCAGGACAGTAGCCAGATTAGCAAGCAGGGCACCTGGAATGATGACAGAGGGATTGCTAGCTGGTCCTAGCAATCTTAGCCACTCGGTTTCACTGTAACCTGGCCACTTGGGATCAGTTCAGTAATCAATTAAGCAAGACAGGCACAGACAACATAATGTATTCCTCTCAGTCTTTCCCTTCACAAGAGAAGGATCTACAACGCTCAGCATTCACACTACAGTGGTGATTAGATTCTGTGAAACACAAATGAGATAGGTGCTCAAGTTCTCAAAATGTGATACAAAGACCAGGTGTTACTGAATCTGAATCTAAGTTGATGAAAAGGCTAGGGACACACCCAGGTGTGTATAAAATATTTTTCTCATCCCAATGGTAATAACAGAAGTGGGTCCCTACTTATTTTATCTATAAAACTCTTATTCCTGGAGCTGATGGTACTATGTGTCTTTATGTTTTTTGATAAATCACTCTAAGCACTTTCAAACTAGCTTATAAGTGAGTGCAACTTGAACAAGTTATTGTGATCACCAAATAATAGTTTCTGGTGTGTTTGGAGTTTGAAGGACAGCTGGTGGCACTAGAAAGTCAATGCAAAGAGATTTTAGACAGGCCAGATGGAATGATATTTTGAGGTAATGATGGAATCTTTGGCAGTAGTCTTTAAATTCAACCTCATAGTATTCTAAGTCAAGCCAGCTCTACTAGGTATAGCTTGAAACTCTTTTACCAAACAATAAATGAACAATTTTTTTAGTATTTGTAAATGGCTTTTCTCTAGGTCGGTGCTATCCAACAAAGTTTCTGCATGATGGAAATGTTCTGTAATCTGCCCAGTGTGGTAGCCAAGAGCCACGAAGAGCTATTGAGCACTTGAAAAATATCTAGTGCAATTGAGGAACTGAATTTTTATTTTTAATTAATTTTAATTAATGTAAATAGTCACATAGGGCTATTGGTACCATATTGGACAGTGCAGCTGTAAAGTCTCTCTACCCATTTTCTGTAGCGGTAACACGTGATAGCAGTATTTCCTTAGAAGAAAGTGGAAATTGGCATTGATAAAACCAGGAATGAAGATTTGACTCTGTAATCCTGTTGTTACAAAAAACACACTTGTATTTTCTCTGAAGAAGGTGTTTTGTTCTGAAGTTCAACTCTAAAAATAAAGCTTCCCTTTTTAAATTTCATATGTCTGCGAGCCCCCAAAACAAGCATCACCTAGAGTTGTTCAGATGCTTGGTCTTGTGTATCTGTGTTCTTGAACTTGCGTGAGTTTGCCCTCTTGCACATTGTCGAATCACTTATTCATAGAGTTCGTTTCTGGACTTTGTAATTTTCCAAGGGGAGGGAGATTTAGAGGAATTGATGGTAATGCACAACCAGTCCCCTCTCCCTCTCCTGCAGTCAGAGAGACACTGTGACAAATCTGACAAATAAGTGCCCCTGCCGCAAGGAGTGGCTGAGGCCTCTGCCTCCCCTGGGCCCTTCTTACGTGTTTTTTTTTCCTTGGGCTTCAAACCCATATCCTCTCACTCAGTCTAGCTTCCCGAGGATGAGCAAATCCATTTGACAAATAACCTACTATTATTTCTGGTAAAACCATTAAAATGGGATTTTATTTAGCATCTACCATGTTGTTTCAATTTTTAAACTAACTTGATTTGATTAAAGCCGTTATTTTGACCACTGAGAGGGACACAATTTTAATTAGACTTTTTCACAAGACACCGCCTTTCATATTTCTTGTGAGTGACCATCCCTCACCCAGACTAGATACCTAGGACACCTCTTATTAGGCCAGAGCTCAGGGTCCTGGGTGGTCCCCCTTCTCTGGGAGAGATTCTCCCTCAATCAGTCATTTAGAAATTTGTCAAATGTATTTGTGCATACTAACTAAAATACAAGTTAAATTCACCCCTTAATTGTGTCTGCCCTGTAGCTATTAAAGCCCTAGGATGACATTTCCCAAATGAGATGCTCAAATAAATTTAGCATTTAAAATTTAGGAAATGCTCCACATAATGCGAGTGTGTGTGTGTGTGTGTGTGTGTGTGTGTGTGTGTGTGTGTATCTGTGTAGAGAGAGATTTACGAGGCACAATAATAGCATGGTAGGATGGGATATGTATACTTATTTAACTTTTTATTGTTAATGCTTTCCAAAATTTTTTTCATATAATAATTACAGTATGTTTCAAAATACATGTCTTGGGTCATGAAATTAATTTAACAGGTTAGGATCAGCATTTTTTAAAAATGAAATGGAATATAGAATAAAATAGGAATTATCACTGTGCATCCCTCTTAGTAAGGGTTACTAGTGTTTGATGAAACTCTTAGTTCTCCCATGTATAGCAAGTACAAGGGCATGAGGCAGTGGAGAGTGGTGGTTAAAGCACTATAGAAATCGGACCCCTAAGTTCGAATCCTGGCTCTATACCGCCCAATCCATATATAGTAAGCCCTATATAAGCATGGTCATTATTGGTATTACTATTACAAAATGTATGTGTGTATACTGGATCATGATGGCAGGATCAAAATCCTGCCTCTGAAACTAGGCTTGGGACCCAACATGGGAAACATTGATCTAAGACATATGTAATAGTTAATAATAACACGTAACATTATTGAATACTCACGAAGGGCTCCATGCGGAATACTTTACATGTATTATCTTGTTTCTCACAGCAGTCTTTTGATGTAGGCTCTGCCAAGACCCCACGTCCCGCTAAGTACCTACGTCCCAGTAAGTCATATAGGCAGAATCTGAACCCCAGGCAATTTGGTGACAGTACACGAGTTCAACCACCTCCCCTCCTGTATTGTAATGTAATAGTGATACATAGATGGACATCTGCATACCTGTGAGCCTCAAACACTGTACAGCATGGCACAAGGGCAGAAATGAGCTGATGACAGTTGTTTTCTGTGTAAGACGGGGCCTGATGGGCGACAGGGGAGTTATCGCACATTTAGGCTAGAAGAGATCTCACTGCTGCCAGCCTGTGGCCTCTGAAGGTTAATGCCCTTGGACAGGCAGCCTGCCCAAAGAAACCCAAATGTCCCAGAGACTAACAACAAATTGTGTCTCCAGAGCTCGGTCTTTCCCTCCTAACAACTGATCTGCATATTGGTTTGTAGCAAATAGTGACAAATGGTCTAAACAGATATGTCCATCCCATAAATACCCCACTTTTCTTTTTTTCCCCCTCTACATTCTAATATAATATATAACATATTAGTTTCAGGTGTACAGTATAATTATTCAATATCTGTATGTATGGTAACATGATCACCACAATAAATCTAGTTAATGTTCCATCACCACACAGTTAACAATTTTTTTTTCTTGTGATGAGAAGTTTTAAGATTAACTCTCTTAAAAACTTTCAAATACACAACACAGTATTATTAACTATAGTCACCATGCTGTACATTCCCAGGACTTATTTTATAATGGGAAGTTTATATCTTTATTTTTTTTAACAGGACTTTATTGGAGAACAGTGTGTACTTCTAGGCCTTTTTTCCAAGTCAAGTTGTTGTCCTTTCAGTCTTAGTTGTGGAGGGCACAGCTCAGCTCCAGGTTCAGTTGCCGGGGGCACAGCCCACCATCCCTTGCGGGAGTCAAACTGGCAACCTTGTGGTTGAGAGGACGCATTCCAGCCAACTGAGCCATCCCGGAGCTAAGCTGAGCTCAAGGTGCCGTGTTCAATTTTAGTTGCAGGGGGCTCTGCCTACCATCCCTTGCGGGACTCGAGGAATTGAACTGGCAACCTTGTGATTGAGAGCCCACTATCCCATGTGGGAATGGAACCGGCAGCCTCTGGAGTTAGGAGCATGGAGCTCTAACTGCCTGAGCCACCAGACCTGCCCCCAGATGGGAAGTTTATATCTTTTGATTTCATTTTTAATATAATACATGGAAAACAATTTTGTTTTAAGAATTTATATAAAAGGAAATGTCTTTAAATTGAGGCTGGAAATCTCCCCCCCCTCCCCCCCCCCAGTGCACTCTAGAAAGTAAAGCTAATTTCATTTTGGAAGTAGATTTCAGTTTTCCTTAAAGGTCAGACTAAATGTAAGCAATCACTTGTCCATAAACTTTGTGGTAGAATAGAAGAGGCAACAGCTTGTCATCATGGTTACTTTTCTTCTTTAAAAAGTACAGAGGCTGTGTCCAACATACTAAAAATCCTGAAGATATTCAGATTTTGTTCAAGGCTGCAGAATTGTTTATCTTGGATGACAGTGATACAGACTATCTGTGGAATACAAAGGAATGACCTGGAGTGTCTTTGAAAACCCGTTGAAAGTCACCTGATACTTTTAGGCAAGTGTAGACAAAGCTGAAGAAGTAACTGTGATTAACTATGGCAGTCGAGGAAATTAGCCTGTAGTTTAAATGGTGTAATTTAACTCTGAAGTAATTAGAATGAATTATAATGGCTTTCAACTGAATGTAAACATAAATGTCTCCAAAAATAGCATAGCTTTTCTAGTCATCAAATATTTCATTTATTAACATAGTAAACTTCTTGGGTTTTTTTACACTTATGATGACTTAACTGCCAGAGAAATATTTTAAATGGTAATAATTGGGTTTTAAAGCATAACTAAAAACTGTACATAGCTAAAATTGTGTTATTTTTTAACTGGGTTGCTTAATATAGTTTTCAAAATTTTTTTATTCTGTTAATTCATGAGTGAAATGGTATTAATTAAGAAATGTTGATACCATTATAAAACAAATCAAATAGCAATATAATTTTTTACTAAACTTGTAGTATGTAAATTCGAATTAGAATTCTGTAAAGTAATTGTCCAGGAATTCCTAATGGAAATATATCACCTAGAATTTCTAAATTCTACTTTTCACTAAAACTTAAAGTGTATTTACAAATAAAAACTAGTAACGAAAATATGCCTACATGCAATAGCAGGAATATTAATTTGTGGGTGACAGCTTTTCTTCCTTGTAGTGTTATGTTCCCACATAGCCTAGTCTTCAAAAAAGTCTGTCATTTTGAAAAATTTTCCAGTCTTGTCAATGACAGCACGGTGTTCACAAGAACCATATTTATCTCCCTATAATTTTAGCAGCTAATGGAATTTTTCTTGAGAAAGCTGATTATCTTTTCTATGACATTTTGATTGGTGTTTTTCCATTTGAATTTGAGCTTGTATGTAGCATAAAAATTGATTTATATGAAAAGGAGTGGGTTGCCATTTGTATACCACAGTTTTGATTGTATATGTATGGATATAAAAATAAAGCCAAAAGTTTTCCATTAACTGATTTGGAGAGAGGATACCATTGTAATCAAATAGTGGCGCATTGTGCTTTTTTAAAATCAGGCCATGGAACCCAGTGAATTCACTTATCATAAATTTGGCAATTCAGAAATGGTGTTCTTTATTAACTATTGGATAGTATTTGTGAAATCCCTAGCATGGTCCCTGGCCAGAGTAACTTTTTTTTTCACTGTTACTTTTTCCTTATTCATAACACAGGATTTAACTCATTGTATCACATGGGAAATTAAAGAAGATTGTTCTGGATAACTGTTCCCATACTGAGCATCTAAGAGCTAGAAAAAGCCTTTGGAAGTCATGTGATTTATTTCTTAGAGTCTTGGTATGACCACAGTCATCACAGAGAGATGATGTGTAGACTCCATTCTACTTTTAGTCTATGAATATTTTATATTAGTTCTTGATATATTGTTTATCAAGGCTGACTTAACAGGACTCTGGAATTGAACCTAGGCTCACTTCAGTTTCACATACCTCCTGGTTTGCTTGCTTGTTGCATATTTACCTTGTCTTTTCAATTAAATCATTGTTTCTTTGTGTGTAGAAATTATATTTTGTAATTTTTTGTATCCCACTGGATTCTCTGAGGACAGGGGTTGGCAAACTATTTTGTAAGTAAGGATTTATTGGAACACAGCTATGCCCGTTGCTTACCTGTTACTGGGACGGCTTCTGCATCACCACCACAAAGTTGAGTAGTTCAAACGGAGCCCATCTGGCCTGTAAAGCTGAAAATCTATATTATCTGGCTCTTTATAGGAAAATCTCTGTTCATGCAATACTCTTCTTATAGGGTCCTTGAAAAAAAAAAGTGGGGGAAAAAGGCCTATTCTAATACAAATTATACCTAGCTAATTGCTTTCTGTAGGGACAGATTTCACATTTAAGTGACTAAATGAATGACAAATATCTTGTCTCTTCCTATTACACTGTCCATTGGCTGTGAAAGAAGATGTCATCAGCATAGGTTTAGGTGTCATATAGACCTGGATACTAGTTGTGTAACCTTGAATATGTTACTTAATCCCTTTTAAGCTATTGTTTCCTCATGTACAAAATAAGGATAAGTATGGTACCTACTACTACTGTTTGGAAACAGTTCTCCATGTGTCCCATGCATTTTGACAGGGCTTACAAAGAGGTACTGATTATGCTTTTGTTCTGGGCTGTCTTTTTAAGAATGGTGGTAGTGAACAGTCTTGGATGGTAGAATACTGTTGCCCTCAGAAGCAAAGGGCGGTCATGCTTATGTCCAGTGTAATAGATTTGAGTTTCCCCCAGGTGAGAGTTTCTCTCTAGTAAAGCTACTCATCACGTGTGCAGGTGTTGCATGGTCCTCTTTGTGATACCCTGTGGGAATTGGAGCTGGGTAACTGGTACAAGAAAATACTGATAAGAATGTGTTACTGCTATTGCAGTGAGTAATACAGTACTTTGTCTCTGACCCAGGAGTCTCATGTCTTCTGCCAGTATCTGTAAAACTGTGGCAGGCTAACTTGTGCAAATAGCGTAAAATCTCAGCCCTTGCACAGTTCTTGGACACTATTCTATAGGGTTATTATGAGACTTGAATGAGGTAATGAATATAAAGCATTTAACACTGTGCCTGGCGTATAGTAAGTGCCCCAAAACTGTTGACTATTAATTATTATCTAGCTGGTTATTAACCCTGCAGTGTGAAGTTAAGTCCCAGTTTTATGTGGACAACTTATATCTTAAGACAGTGATTTTTCAAACTGTAGGTCACTAGGGCTATGGAAACTATTAAGTATATAATTTTTTTAACGGAACAGAAAATTGTAGAATAACAAAGAAAATATCCAAGTGCAAAATACGCAGTCAGGTTAAATTTTGATTTGTAAAACGTTTAGTTTCAGTTACATATACATGTATATCTGTGTACTGGGTTGTAATATAAAAATGTATATTTTATTGTTGGTCATGGTAAAAAAGTTGGAAAGCCACTGCTGCCCTGATACCTATATGGCACTGTTCAAAACACCTTTTGTTCATGAGAGTGTACAATTCCTTTCTTAGTTCTTATTCACCCAGAGGAGTGTAATGGGCCACCCTCACTCATCTAGGTGTGGCTGCTGAGAAGAAATGACCAGACATTCAGTTTGTTCGTCCTCTGCATGCCATGTGGCTCATTTTACCCAGGATTAGCAGAAAATGAATATAACCACCCCAGGTTATTTTCCGAGGAAAGAGATGTTTTATATTAGCACTATCCAACAGAACTTTCTATGGTGATGGAAATGTTCTATTTCTGCACTGTCCAATACTGTAGCCACGAGCTACTGAGCACTTGAATGTACAACTGAGGAACTGAAGTTTTGATTTAAAAAAAATTTTAATTTGGCTTAATTTAGACTTAAAAGCCATGTATGGCTATTGTACAGCACAATTTTAGATTGAACAGAAAGGTATGGTTTCCTCCAGTATAATTTGTATGGTTTGGCTTCTGGTACCATCCTAAGCTGCAGCGTCCTTCCACTGACCCTTTTCTATGGCTGGCTTGGCCAGACATTGGGGTGAAGAAGTGCTTGGTGAGATGCTGCCTGGGACAGTGCACAAGCCAGGACAGAATGGCAAGGAGCTGAAGGGCAGAAGTTCTCAACCCTGGCTGTGCAATAGAATCATCTGAAGAGCTGTAAAAGGCTAAGCTGCACCCCAGACCAATAAAATTAGACATTTTAAAAAATCTCCCTGGGTGTTCTATGATGCTGTGTCAGCGAGTACTTTGATGCTCCATCACAGGCGTGCCTACAGTCAGATGGGCAGGGGAATGGGCACATGAAAGACAGGGGACCCTATTATATCTTAAACAGAAAGACTCCAACTTATCTTTAGTGTTGGGAGCCGAGCTGTTTTCCCACAGTTGCCTTGGCAATAGGGGCCCCTTGCTCAGTGGAGCCAAAGTGAAAATTTCTGTAGGGCAGATTTGAGATTCAAAGAAGGAAAAAAATATATAAATACTCTTATTGACCAGCTCACATGTGATTTCCATTTCTATCTTCTACAATCATTTATGGAGTCCCCACTGTGTGTTTGAGATATGCCGCTCTTGCTTAGTCTAGTGGGGGAGACTGACATGAAAATGTGCTCATACAGCAAAGTAAGCATAATAATAGAGAGAAAAACCATAAGGTGCCTTGAGAGCATCCAAGAAGGGACAGCTGTCCTGGGTAGGGGGAGAGACATCATCAGGGGGAGCTTCCCAGAGGTGGTAATACCCAAGCTTAGTCTTATAGGATCAGAAGGAGTAGTCACATGAAGAAGGGGAAATGAAAAAAAAAGAAGATACAACTTGAAAGGAGACCCTCGCCGAAATATCCTTATAACTAACTTTATCATTTATTCATTCATTCAACAGGTGTGATTTATTGAGGCATTACTATGTGCAGACATGCTTTAGGTGCTGGTGATGGAGCAATGCACAAAACAGACAGCATTCTGAAAAAGCCCCCTTAGGGGGCTTTATATTCTAGTGGGGAAGACTGACCAGAAATAAACAAGGAAATAGTATAGTATGTAACTAATGTGCTATGGAGAAAAACAAACCATGGTAAAGAATTTGGAGGTACTAGAGAATGCACTCTGAGAACTAAAAGTTTCATTGCTGTCTATGTAAACTTATTAGCAGTTCTTACCGCTTTTCTGAGACTAGACCTGGAGCTGCAGCCATTTTCTTTCCTTTGATCAAGCCTGGCCATCCACGTAGGTCCATAACCCCGTGTTCTCCTACCTCCTCCTACAGGACCATAATTTGTGCCAACATGACCTCTCATACCCACCTCCCTACCCCCATATATCATATCTTGTATTTTCACTCCCTCTTAACTTTTTCACTTCTAGTCCTCTGTTGCTCCCCCTCCCCCATTCTTTTCCTCTTCATGCTAGGGAATCCATGGTTAATAAAGTTCTGGGCCTTTGGCTGGTTGTTCTCTCATTCTCCTTTATGGGTCACTGCATGAATGGCTTGTCATCCCTGACTTTGAGGCTAAATATGGTAAATTGCCTGTCATCCTTTTTCATTACCACTCTCCGTCCAGCCCCCAATCACTTCCATTTATTTCTTGACGAACTAAAGACCTGGCTCCATGTCTTCCTATATCTCCTTTTCCTTCCCAATTTGTCATAACCATTGGCAACGGCACCATCCTAGATGATCTTACCATGAATCTGGCCTCAGAATCCGTTGGACCTTCTTCATTAATCAGTTCACCTCCACTAAACCACAGCTACTCACTCCCAACCCTCCACCCAAATTCTTGTCTAGCTGGTACTTTTTCACCTCAGAAATCTTAACCCCAGTGTCCCCGTCTCTGAACATAGCTGTATCTCTGTTCAACTCTTTCACACTACTTCTTCTACCTCTTTAACTTCACTGGGTTGTCCAGTCTCGACTTCCTTCAACTGCCCAAACCCTCCCTTTACATATGCTAAAATACCAGGGGTGCCAAAAATATATATACACATTTTAAGAGACATTATCTATGTATTATTTTTTGAAGTTGAATTGAATTACAGTAGCAATGTGTAGTATGACGTTTGCTCAAAAGATGGCCTTAATCAAGAGAATGCTAGTGTCACCGTCCGATGGGCAGGACAGTCAAAATGGCAGAAAAATGGTTGTCATTTGAAGAGCATAAGACCATTTTGAAGTGGTATTTGAAATTTGAGAACATTGTGGAAGTACGACGATGGAGGCGTGAGTATGCACCAGAACCTCCAGCACGCCTAACAATTGCACGCATTCTTGGTAAGCCTGAGACGCACGGTGCTGTGTGTGATGTGCACAAGGGAGGATCCGGGAGGTCTCGCTCAGCAACAAGTCCTGCGGCTTCTGCTGTGGTGTAGGAACAGTTTACGTGCTCGCCACAGAGGTCTACCAGTGTTCGCTGTAATCAGAAGTGTCTGGACACTGATGGCAACTTCTTTGAGCACCTCTTGTCACTGCAGATGTCAAACGTGTCTTGTATTCATCTTTTGTTGTCGGTATATTTTGAGTATTATAATTTTAATAGTTTTTTCCTTTCTTAAAATGTGTATACTTTTTTTTGGCACCCTCTGTATACACATACATATATAAAAGATTATACATCAAAATGTTTATGGTAATTATCTCTAAATTGTGGAATTTTAAATACTTTTCATCTTCTTTGTCCTGATCTGTACCTTCTGATGTATTTACAATGAGCACATTTCCCTGCTGTAAAAGCCTAAGGAGACGAACCTTTAGTGGCTCCTCACCCGCTACAGGGCAGTCACCCCTGCGATCGGGCACCAGCCCTCCTCATCCTTCCCCACACCCTGCCTTACCCATCATGCCCGGAGCACCACACAACTGCGGTTCCACACACACAGTGGCTGGATGCTGTGGAGCCCGTGCCCATGCCGCATCCACAAGCTGCATGGGCAGCCTCCAAATCCCTGAGACTCAGCCCAGGGTCAGCCTGTTTCCTCCTCGTGTGCCCGCCACCCACCCTCAGTGCCAGCTCACTTTCCTCTCTTTGCAGCTCCCTCATTCCCAATCTCTGCTGCTGCACGTGTCTCCTTATTATCTGGGAGCTGCTTGGGGACTGGGACTGTGCCTTCATCTTTGTATTCCCAGCACTTAGAACAGAGCCTGGCTAACAGTCGGGGCAGCTTGGGGAGCCACTGGTCATTCAGAGGGGTTGGACCGCTAGATGCTCAGAAATGAAGCTGGAAAAATTGGTGGCATTCTTGTCCCGAGCCCTTTGTTCCGCCACAGCCTCCTGCCCCTTGCATGAACCATGTAAAGATTTAAAAATACATTTTAATAAAAATAGATATTGAAATTATTGAAAAACACTACATTCCTATCTTAACGATCCTGATGAACTCTGGCCCCTATCCTTGGTCACGTGGGCCGTGCCTGGTCTCCTGTTGTGTTGGGCTCATAATGCATGTTCGGTGAATACCTGTTAACCTGCTTAATAACCCGAGTAGCACCATATGATCAAACCTCTTTTCCTTAAATTCAGCTACTTTGACAGTCTGGAACAGGATTTATTTAGGGGCAGTAGAGGCCTTTATCATCCTGCTCCCAGTATCATATAACAGTGACAAGCTGCCTGCTCTACAAATATGATTGATCCTGATCAGGACCTTTTGAGAAATACAAAAGAAGCAAAACAGTGTACTGCTGGCAAGGTTTTGAGTGCTATGTTGAAGCACCTGCTGGGTGAAGACAGCTAATGAATCCTGCTGCCCTTGATGTTGCCAGCTTCACCTTGGACTGAGGGGCTTGACGTCATATTGTGAGGAATAGTAGTTCCCACTGAAAAGCTGTAATGGGCCATACAAATTTGGTAAAGAGAATTTCTCAGGCTGGTACAATTAGGTACTTTGGGACAATTCTCTTACATGTAAGAGGAGGATTCTAGTCCTCCTTTAGGGGCCATTAAAAGGACAGAAAGAAAGAGGAAAAATAATTTTTATTTACTATAAACTAGATTGGTGGACGTCATCTTCAGCTTCTCGGCATACAAGGATTTATCTTGGTTTTTCCTTGGAAAAAAATGGCCCAATGTGAGTGCTTCACCCAAAACATCTGAAATAATTTTAGCAAAAATTATTGATGACAGGACATTTAATGTTTGAAATGATACATTTTTCAACTGTTGAACCGGCATGTGGTATTTTGACAGAGATAGCCTGCGCTGTTTGCCTCAGAATCACAGTGGCTTAATTTACCAAGATCAGGCTTTTTTTGTAGAAGTTTGTCTACAATAGATAGTCCTAGTTATGATATTGTTGTTTTGCTTGTTTTTGGTTTTGCCCAGCAGGCCAACAAAGGAAGCAACGACATCACTTGGAATAGGCATTAGACTTGGAGATGTAATGTCTGCATTTAAGTCCTAGCCTAACCACCCTCTCTACTGGCTGTATGCTCAGATAAAATTATTTAATTTATGAAAGCTTAGCGTTTCTGTTGTTCATCAGTAAAATGTGGATTTACTTGTCTGTCTTGCTCACTAAACTGTAATCTTCTTCAGAGTAGGGGTTGTGGCTCATCCATGTTAGAAATACATGGGATGGGGCCTGGCAGGTAAGAACTCTGTAAATATTTGTCGAGCAAATCAGCTTCATCTTACTACTTCACAGGTTGTTTTGAAGAGCAGGTAGGATGAGCAGCCACAGAGTGTCATGTTCAGGGAGCACAGCCTTGGAGTTAGCCCCCTGGGTCCCAAGCCTGGCTCCCGAATTCCCAACAATATGACATTGGGCAGGTTACTATCCTCTGTGCCTCCGTGAAAGTGGATGGCTGTCCCTTTCTCATAGGGTTGTGAGTATTACATGTGCCTGACACCTAGTAAGTGCTATTTACATACCAGTTATTGATATAACATGTGAAAGGGCTTTGCACAGTGCTAATCACAGAAAGGTAATATGTATTCGATGAGGTCTTGTCAAGACTGGGACACACTGTGATATACTTTCAGTACTGCGTCTTTCCCTATCTTAACTAGTGGTAATTCCATCAGTTTCACATCTTCTAAAGCTTAGTTAGGGTGTCTTTCACCTGGACCCTTTTAATGACACCCAATTGTCACCTTGTTGCAAAGTACAAGTTCAGAGAAGAGCTGACTTTGAGGCTGCCCCAGCCTGGAACTGCTGCCTGCTCTCTTTTTCCACTGTTTGCTGTGTAGAAATCACTCTGGTCAATTCCCAGGCAGTACAGATTTTTAAGATTATGTTAAATGATAATGATTTCATATGTGTAAACGCTGCAGTAATTTTCACGCTGGTTTCCCTGCCTCCTGACTCTTGGCCACTTGCGTGCACAGTGCCGTCTGTCTGCTCATCTCCCCAGCAGTTCACTTTCATAAGGTCTCCCCAACCCAGGAACACTCCTGACATTCGATCTTACTTGCAGGCCCAACTGCAAGCTACTGGTGTTGGCACTCAGGGCCGTGCGTAATCTGAACCCATTTTCTCTATTCACATTTTTCGTCCAGTTCCTCTCTAACATGAACTTTTACTACCCACTCACCTGGACCCAGTCTTGTCTTTTTATTGTCATTTTCATGGTCCCCACACTGAAATGCCTGCCCTGGCCCATTCTGTGCATTTACATTTGCCCACAGTGTTAAGGCCCACCTTTTTCATGAGCTCTGCCTCTTGCTGAACACTGACTGGCTTCTTCCTATATTTTTTAATTTGATTATATTTAATTTAGAGCTTTATTAAGTACCATTTTTAAAATTAGTATCTGCTCTTTAAAGACTCAGATTGTTAACTAGATAACAGTAAAATTATTATAAGCTTACAAGTTAGGCATTCAGGAAAATTGTACTCGTTTTATATGTGTAAGTAAAAAAAGAAATAACATTGTCCTCTTGGCAGCTATAATTCCACCCCGCTGCACATAAATAAAGCCCTGGAGTCCGGACCATATGCGGTAAAACAAAATAATAGTGTAGAGCAAGGCAGGGCTGCTATTGCTATTATGGGACTCATAAGTCTCTAGTTTTGACTTTTATAATACATGAGACTTCGGCTGCTTCGGTATATCAGCATTTCTTCACATTTAAACCGTGGATAGATTATAGAGTCAAGAGTCAGAATCCTGAAATCATTTAAGTACATAGTGGGAATTCAATAAATGTTGTGGACCAATTTGTTTGTGGTTTATTTTTGGCTCCTCACTGATATAGTCTGATTTGTACATGTCAGTTGACTTCTGTACCAATTTAGTACATCTTCTAAAATACTAAGATTTTTTAAACTTAAGATACAATGAAATAAAATTGTATTTCTAGAGTACAAACATATTACATGTATCATGAGAATTAGCATCATCTTCCTTTCCTTTCTGCCTCCCTTCTCCCTCCTTTTTCTTCTTTTCTTTCACATTGATGGGCATCCAACATGCAGAGAGCATTGAACTAGGAGCTGTATGGACGTGTGGATAAAGCAAACATTTCCTTCTCTCTCTAAGAAATCACAGCTAGCATAGGAGACATACATGTAAACAACTATGTTCTAACCATAATACAAGACTGATTTTTTTTAAGACTGAATGTAAAAAGGGTTAATAGTTGTATAAGTAAACTGAGAAAATAAAGAGAAAGAGAAGCTTGGAAAATATGTAACTGATAATAAATCATACTAAGTTTATAGTATGTGCCAAGCTCTGGGCTAGGTAATAATTATGTGATTGTATTCTCACAACAAATGTTTGAAGTAGGTATATTAATCAACTTAAAAAAAAAAAAAATTGGAACACACTGTGGAGGCCTCACAATTCTGGAGGCCAGAAATCCAAAACCGATGTGTTGGCAGGGCCATGCTCCCTTTGAAGGCTCTAGGAGGAGGATCTTTCCTTGCCTCTTCCAGATTGTGGTGGTTCCTGGCATTCCTTGGCTTGTAGCAGCATAACTCAAATCTGTGCCTCTGTCTTCACATGGCCTCCTTCTCTTTTTTGTCTTTCTATGTTCTCTACTTTTCTTATGAGCTCACCAGTCATTGGATTTAGGACACACCCTAAATCCATAATGATAGCTTCTCAAGATACTTGGCTAATTACATCTGCAAAGTCCCTATTTCCAAATAAGTTTACCAGGGTTAGGATTTGGACATTATTGTTGAAGGGGGACACAATTCAACCCACTGTATGTTCTGTGAGTAGAGGATAGGCCCCTTCTTAAGCCTCTTGATACTTATTACTAAATTGTTTTCCAAAATGTGTAAGAGGGCCGAACTCATTTATCACCAATGGTGTTGGGAGTACCCGTTACCTACATCTTCACCTGCATTAAGTGTTACTATTTAAAATACATCTTTGCCTCTTTGTTGTTTTTTTTTATTTATTTTTTAAATTTATTGGGGTGACAATTGTTAGTAAAATTACATAGATTTCAGGTGTACAATTCTGTATTACATCATCTATAAATCCCATTATGTGTTCACCACCCAGAGTCAGTTCTCCTTCCATCACCATATATTTGATCCCCCTTACCCTATCTTTGCCTCTTTGATAGGGCAAAAATTGAAACTCATTTATTTTTAAAATTTCATTGTTGGCGAAGTTGACAAAATTTTTATGTATTTAATATGAACATTTATAATTATTCTACTGTAAAATCTTTGCATCTTTTGCTCATTTTTCTTTTACTGCTTTAGTCATTTTCTTATAGATATCGTCATTATATATGAAGAATATTAGCTTTCTGGCATATTGCTTGTCACTTACCTTTTAATTTTACAGAAGTTTAGTGTTATGTGGTCAAAGCTATCAACAGTTCCTTTGTAATTTCTTCCCTACCCTGACATTAGCTAACTATTTACCTAAATTTCCTAGTCTTGTTCTAGTTTTAAGTCTTATATTTTACTCTTTATTAGCCTGGAATTTATTTGTGTATGATACGAGATAAGGATCTAAGTACATCGTTCCC
The DNA here is from genome assembly GCF_036562045.2 of Rhinolophus sinicus. Classification (NCBI taxonomy): domain Eukaryota; kingdom Metazoa; phylum Chordata; class Mammalia; order Chiroptera; family Rhinolophidae; genus Rhinolophus; species Rhinolophus sinicus. The sequence goes on from NC_133752.1 coordinate 49,919,492, forward strand.
CCCCCCATTTTAAAATTGATTTTCCTAACACATTTTTGAATAATTTCTATATTTCTCATTGATTTCTTTAAAGCAGTGGTTCTCAACTGGAGGTGATTTTTCCCACTGGGGACATTTGACAATGTTGGGAGACCTTTTTGGTTGTCCTCACAGGGATGGGAATGCCACGGCATCTGATGGGTATCTCACGGGTAGAGGCAGGGAGGATGCTGAACAGCTTGTAATGCATAGGTCATCTCCCCATAACAAGGAATTATCCGTCTCACAATGTCAATAGTGCCACTGTGGAGAAACCCTATTTTAAAGTTTATCTTAGACTAGCAGACCTTCTCCATATTAGATGTTGCTAAATACATAAGCCTCTGCCGCTACTCACTCTAGAACCTACTACATAGATTTGTCCATGTGAGAAACAGCTCAGTCCCTGGTCAGTGCCTACATTTCCTTGGGCTTTCCTTTTTCCTCCCTTTTATTTTTCCTTCAAGTTGGAGGCCCTTTTGGATGTTTCATTACATCTTTTTACATCTGATATGCATCTCCTGACTGGGAATTGCTTGGCCTGAGCTTGTTCTGGTGTTCATGGTAACTCTGAGGTGTACTGTATGGTAAATTTTTAAATCTTTCTGTTTTCCTTCTTCCTCAACATCCTTACAAACAACCATGAGCATCCGCCCAGGCGACCAGGTTAGTGTGATATGGCTGGTCCCTGCCGTATCAGGTTCCCCTCTTGCCCTTCCCCTAGGGCTGGAGGCCAGAACAAGAGCACGTAATCTCTTAAGTCTCATTAACCTTAGGGTGTCCCACAGGCCAGGCAGCTGCTCATCTGATATGGGACTCCTCTGAACCTAGACTTCCACCAAACCCTAAAAAAAAACAAAAACAGTCAGGTGTGGCCACACACCATTCTGTTGACTGTTGGTCTTATTACTATTGGTCCAGGAGCTTTTGTTGGTTTGCATTCTGGAGGCTCACAGCACCTAAGTGAGTACCGTCTTGGAAGGGATACTCCAATCCCACATCCCAGACAACACTGCTCTCATGGCTGGAGATGACATCATCCCAGGTGACATAATATCAACCCAAGACCTTACCATTGGAGATAATGTCACTTCTTACACTAAAATCTCCACCCCTGGGATACCCATGGACTACCTCTCCTGTAGCACAAAGTGGACACAGGACTAGTTTTTGCTTTCATTCCTGAGTCGCTGTGTGCCTAGCCCATGAATCCGGTATACTCCTTGCTCTCTGCTAAAACATACACCCTACACTCAACCCCTTAGTTGAGAGGACCACCCACTCCCTGATGCCTTTTCCTAGATCCTCCTCCCCAGATTTCCACCATCTTTTGCTTTGTGTGTACAACCATGACCATGTAACTACTCTTTCCCCAGGCTAAACACAGCATCACATTCTCATGGATTCATTATGCTCAAAATAGTGGCACCTTCAGGTACTATTGTGGCCCAAATTCATAGGCACAGCACCTATATGTATTTCTTCTTGTTGCGCCCCCCCCCACACACACACACGTTTTCCCTAATGAAATCATACCCCAGTGTGCAATGGTTACGCTGGGGATTCCCATAGTTCTTTATCCACTGGGTGTTTCCCTGTTTTTATCAACCCAAGGATGCCAGACAAAACACTGTTATTTATTGCGATTGTACCAGGACTTGCCATAACCACAGGAGCAGCCAGCATTGGCACCGGTATAGTGTCCTTTATCCAAAATCAAATCTTAACTGCTAACCAGCACCTTCTCATGGCCCTTTCAGATTATTCAGAGGCTACTCGAAACATTGTGCCCAATGCAACAAACCCATGAGTCTCTAGCCCAAATCGTAATGAATGGGCTCTTGACTACTTACAAGCCAGGGAAGGAGGGGGTTGTCCATTCAGGGTCCCTCCTGCTGTATGACATTATTCACTCTGGACAGGTACAGGCCAAACTAGGAAGAATGGGCGAAGAGGTGAAGCTGTCTCATAACATGACCCACATCTCCTAACATATTCTCAAAATCGGAGATGCCTGGCCTGTTCTCTTGGCTGTTGCTCTCAAAGTGGGGTGCCTGGTTGTGCATATTCTTGTCATAGGCCTACTAGGACTTTTCCTAGCTGTGATTTATACCAAAGTTTGCCTTCCAGTGGCTAAGTCAAGCTGTCCCACTCACCTGTAACATCTCCACAGCCCAGGTGGCAAGGTCCCAATTAATACTGTTACTGATGGGGAGGCATCACAGGGTCGATTGCATTACAACTTTTTAAAACTTCATGTTTTCCTGCTCGCCCAACATCCCCACACACAGACTGGGAGCCCCCGCCAAGGCGACCAGGTTAGTGTGATAAGGCTGGTCCCTAACACAAGTTCTCTTGCCCTCCCTGACTGACCCAGTGACATTCAAATGCACCGTTAAAATCTTCTGGCACCTTTTCCTTGTGCCCCACCCCCATCTCCCAAAGAAGACACTTCTCCAGGGTGTTCTCTCTCTCTCTCTCTCTCTCTCTCTCTCTCCCTCCCTCCCTCCCTCCCTCCCTCCCTCCCTCCCTCTCCTCCCCCTCCCCTCTCCCCACCTACTTGGTTTAGCCTATCTCCTGGGCATCCTCCCTGTGGCCCCCTGGGTGGTATGCCATGTTGCCATGCCTCCCTTTTCTAGGACCTGGGAGTGTGATCACTTTCTTTTAGTTGCATACACGTGCACATAGTATTATGCTGGTTCTGCACCAGACTGATTAAAAAAATAATAACAGAATTATTCTTACAACATGTACCTGTGTCCTCCCCAACTAAATTGCTTCGACTGCGTGTAGCATCAGCTCTTTTCAAACAGACCCTCCAAATCCAGTGAAAAAGAGATGCAGCAGTTTTCTGGGGATGCAGTAATGGACACAAACAATTTTACTTCTGTAACTCAGTGGGGGAATTTGTCTTGGGACTATTCCTTTGAGTTGATTTGTTTGTTGGTTTTTGCAAAAGACTACATTATTTTTCTTACTGAAATTTATGATCTACATTATGTGCACACTTTAAGTGTATGGTATACTTTAACATATGTTAAGGCAGCCCCCTTCTTGGCTCTCATTCTAGATGAAGTTGGAATCTTATTGAAGTTTTATGAAACTTACATAAAGCTGTGGTTGCTAAACTTTAATGTGTATAAATTAGAATCACTTGGGGAGCTTGGTAAGAAGACAATTTTCTTGAAAACCTACCCTTCCCCCTCTTGTGATTCTGTTAAGTCTGGGCTCAACCCAGGAATCTGCATTTTAATAAGTATCCAAGGGATTTTGAGGCAGTAATCCCTAGATACACCGCTGTGAGTAATTTGCACAGAAGTGACAACTTTTTACTGTCTCTCCGTTTATTTAGGTCTCTTTATCTTTCAGCAAAAATTTCCCTCCGTATGTTACATCTTACACATTGTGGTTTTTTCCCCATTATATCTTGTAATTGTTATTGCTAGTACACAAGAAAGCTATTGATTTTTTAGATGTTTATTTTGTAACCAGCCACTTTGCTGAGTTCTCTTGTTAAATCTAATATATTTTCAGTTAAACCTTTTACAAGGGTGAGGTAAGAGGGAGATTGACAAAAGCAGCCCAGCAATGGGAACACTTGATTTTTGCCTCCTCCTTTACAACATTATACCTTTTATACCTAATTTAGGTGTCACTGCATTGTCCAAAGCTTCCAGAACATTGGTAAATAAACACTCACAGCATCTACCTTAATTTGTTTTTTATTTTGAAGGGAATGCCTTTATAATGGTTAAAAATGGTTCTGGCTATTAATTTTAGATAGACCTTTTAAAAATTATGTTAATAGTTTTCTATTCGTAGTCTTTTTAAAGCTCCCGCCCTCCCCTCCCCCGCTGTTTTGTTGTTGTTTTTTAAATAATTAATGAGTGTGGAATTTCTCTAGGGAAGAAAAATTACTTTCCCCTCTACCCTCCTAGGTTCTCCTCTGGAGCCCTGTGAATTGGACTGAAAAAAGACAGATGAACAAGAGAAAACAAACAAGTTTATTAGCATGTGCATTCCACTTACACTTGGGAGTATCCAGAGATGAGTAACTCAGAAGCGTGGTTAGAATCTGGGGAGGTCTTGTATAATGTTGTCTTTCAATTATACCTCATTTTAAAAACAAAGTATTTGGGCTCTGTATACCTAACTTCCTAGTAGGTGAAGGGGAGAAGGGGCACTTACGGAAAATCAAATGGCTTTTTGGAAAGGTCATTGGGCCCTTAGGAGAATAGATGAGTGTACTAGTGTGTGACAGTGTATGTCTAGATGTGGTGTCACTTTGCTTCTCTGAGAAAAGAAGATCAGAGTTACTCCTGGGGAGGACAGTTATGACAGTTGTGTTCTTTGGGGAGACTCTTCTTTAAGGCAGATAAGGGATTTTAGGAACTCCAGTGCCTTCACCTCAAAATCATTCTTATGTCAAAGAGGCACGTTTTGGGGTGGCATATCCTTACCCCTGCAAATCTCATTCAGTGACTTTTCAGTGTCTATTTAAGTGATACTTTGTTCCTTATTTAAAATAAAAAATGTGTATTAATAAAACTCCTACCTCATCCCTGGCCTTCTGAAATGACTCATACGTGCTTAGTTGTGGCTTATTCTTTTCATGTATTGTAAATTTTATACCCTATCTAGCAATCTCTCACCAATTGTGAAAGGTTTAGTTCTAAAAAGTAGCTTGCCTGGCAAAACTACACTTGTCAAAACCAAGGTTTTAAAGATTGGGGTAAGGCAAAGACTTCAGTTTTGAATATGTAACTAAATTCAGTAAAGGGAACGTTCTAGGTGATACTAACCTCTTCCAAAACAAACCAGATTTGTTGATGTTAAAACCTGTGCTGATAGGTAACTTTTTTCCTGATTCACATTCTTTGATTGATCTGAAAACATTTCTGTGGTTTATAATTCATTGAGAGACTGAATGTGTTTTGGACTTGAATCCTCCCTTGGGATTCGAAACCTCCCTTGTTTGTTTTTACAAATTTGGCTAACTACTTACTCCTTGAACTGTGGTCATTTAAGAAAATTATCAGAATACCTACTGACATGTTTTGGGAAGCTGCCTGATGATTAATCCACGTATTGAGAAGATGAAGCCAAAAGAGATCTTCCTGACCCACGTAATGGGCTTACCCTCAAGATCCAAGGACAGCAATAATTGTCTGGTTTTGTTGTTTAAGGGCATAAACTATGGATATGTAAAAGAAATCAAGAATTTATTGTTTTTGGTAAGGAATTATAAAACTTCATCAATTAAAAACTGAGAGTTGATATCTTTTATATTGTTCAGAAATAAAATTGGTCTATAGTTTTCTTTTTTTGGAGATATGCTTATCAGTTTTTGGTATCAGAAATATACTATTTTCAAAAAAATTTGGGAGCTTCCCATATTTTCCATGTTCTAGTATATTTATCTTTAAAATTAGTTTCTCCTTAAAAGTTTGAAAGTGTTAAAGGATAATATTCAGAAAAAGGTAAATTGGTGATTCTCATACAAAAATAAAAATGAACATGTGTTATAGACTTTATTGTATTCATTAATCAGTGAGGGAACCAGGCAGAAGTTATAACCAGTTCAAAGAGAATTTTTAAAAATGAACATATTTATAGATATTGAATTATGAATAAGCAATATTGAATGAATAAATGTGTTAATGGAAGCAAAGTGGTTTTTTCACAAGGAAGTGGGGGAATCAATTGAACTTCTACCAAACAGAACAGAATTTGCATGTCTATAGATAAGAATAATTCTGCATTGCTCTCAGTTATCTATAACTTACAGTTGTAAAATAGCTCCCTCAGAACCAAATAACCTGGAGGGCAGTTCTCTAGATGATGCATAATTTTCATTGAACACAACTTTTTTCCTACAAAAATGACACCCTAGTACAGCTAAAGAAATCATTCACTCGTGCAACAAAAGTTTAAATTTCTATTCAATGCCAAGTAACTTTCAATTTCTTCCTGAGTTTGATCCATTTGGACAGCCTCCATTTGAAGTCAATTTTGGACATTCACTTTTTCCCAGAATATAGTCTATTTCATTGAGATTTTCAAATGTATTAGCTTATAATATTCAATTGCTTATAATATTCTTTTTTTAAAAATCTGTATTTTCTAGAACTTTCTTTTTAATTACTTTTGAATTCTTATGATTCAAATATCAAAAATTATTATTTAGTGAAATATATATCTCCTTTCTTTTCCTCATCTGCCTAATTTTCACTCCTCCCAACAAATTATTACTGTTTTATATTTATGTGTGTGCATATATAATCTATATATTGCTTTATGTGTGTATCTACCATGTATCCCCGAAAATAAGACCGGGTCTTATATTAAGGTTTGCTCCAAAAGACGCATTCAGGGGATGTCATCCCAAAAAATCATGCTAGGGCTTATTTTCCGGTTAGGTCTTATTTTCAGGAAAACACGGTGTACACACACACACACACACTCATATATATATACACCAATCAGAGTAGATACATATTATAGATCGTTTCTCACAGTATTTTTGAATGTTTTTACTTTGAAGACATTTGATTTGCCAAATTTTCTGTAGTGGAGGTGGTTTAAAAACCAACCCTTGAATTTCTTTATGTTAATTTGCTCTCTTTTTTAATTCATTGATTGTTACTTTTAACTTTATTATTTCTTCTCTCTTAGTTTACTTATATTTGTCTTTTTTTTTCCTAAATTATGAAGAGAATGCTTTTTATTTTCCCTTCGTTCCTTCCTTTCTTTACTGAATGAAAACTTTTAAGACCACCAGTTTATACCTCAATATAGCCTGGACTGCATTGTCCTACATATTTGACAAATTCAGAAAGATTATACCAATATGCTTATCACCGGCATTGAGTGTTGTCATTTTTAGTATAAAATTTTTGCTGACTTGATAAGCAAATATGTTATTGTCTTATTCATACTCTTGTATATTGGCTGTTGATCACTGCTACAGACAACTCTATGGAGACAAATTTAGGATCTCCAAACAAATTTAGGCCTTTAGCATGGAGCAGGATGGTTTTGAATGTCTACTGACTCTCCCCAAACCTCAAAGTGATTACCCTCTTCAGGCCCCTTATATCCCACCTCTCTCTCTCCTCTCTCTCTCTCTCCCTCTGTTTCTCTCTGATCTCTCTCTGTCTCTCTTTCTCTCTCTCTCCTTCTCTGTTTCTCTCTCCTTTCTCTTTCTTTCTGTTTCTCTCTCTCTCCTGTTTTCTCTCTTCTCTACTCTCTCTCTCCCTCTGTTTCTCTCTGCTCTCTCTCTCCCCTATATCTAGATATCTGTCTCTGTTTCTCTCTTTGCCCTTGCTTTTTACTTTCACAGAAGAAAGAGAGCTTATCAGGCATGAACTCACTGAGCTTTTCCTTCTCCTGTCTTTGCCTAGTCCCTCATGTGGTGTAAGCCTCACTTCACTCCTGAGCCAGTTCCCCTGCCGCCTGCAGTACCTAGAGCCGTTGTGTACTCCCTCCCTCTCTCTGTGTTTTCAACCTCTTACTTCTTTCCCGTTGGCTATAAAATATGCTTGAATCTCCATTTTTTGAAAAACAGACTTCTCTCTTGATCTTTACCTAGTTCTCCCTTTACTTACGACTTCTTATCTTTCCTTCCTTTCATAGCCAAGCTTCTCTTGAAAGTAGTCCACACTCATGTTATTTCCTCATCGCCCGTCCACTCTACGTCGTTGCAGTGAGACCTCCACAAGTCCACGGAAACTGCTGTAATAAAGGCCACCACAGATTCACTAATTGGCAAATCCCACGGCCTCTCTTTAGCCCTCAACTTGACCTCCCTGCAGCCTTTAAGATGGTTGACCACTCCCTTTTTCTCAAAACCTTTCCCTGGCTTTTATAACAAAACTCTCTTGTTCTTCTCCTATCTGGCTGATTATTCTACTCTCTCTCCTTTGCAGCATTCCCTTTGTCCTCTTGCCCCTGGTGTTCCTTGGTCCTCTGTCTTTGGCTCTGCTGAGCTCTCTTCTGCTCTGCTCTGTTCCCTTCACTCCCACTTGTTCATCTTCTCCCTTTGCACACTCACCTTAAGTGATGTTTCCTCTGCACTTTCATGGCTCCATCACCAGTGTACTTAGACTCCCAAATCAGCATGTCCAGATTGACTGTTTTCCTGAACTCCAGCCCCATCTTCTGCCTTCTGAACATCCATCCCCACCTTTCGTGCCTCTAAGACATCATAAAACTTGATTCATCCAAGATGGTGAGCAAAGAGGGCAAAGGAAGTAGAAATAGTAGGAGAGATTGGAGAAGAAGAGGAAGGGTCTTGGGAAGGGAATAAAACAATTATAAATGAATTTCTATGCCTCTCACTTTGCCCCAGCTGTGTTTGGGACACTTGCCACCCCCTGGCCCACTTTTCTTCACTACAGCTGTAGTTTTAAAGGTGTGGTCCCCAGGTTAATAGCACCAGCATTACCTAAGAACTTGTTAGAAATACAAATTCTCAGGCTCCACCCTATGCCTACTGAATCAGAAACTAAGAGGTGAAGCCCAGTGTTCTGTGTTTTAACAAGCCTTCTAGGTGATTCTGATGCCTGCTAAAGTTTGAGAATCCCTGCATCAGTGAATTTCCTATTCATTCTTCATGGCCCTGTGTCAATATTACCTCATCTGCAGAGCCCTCCCTAATCCCCTCAGACAAAATTAATGACTTCCTCCTCTGCTTTCCCATAGTACTTTATTCATGCCAATTATATAGCACTTATTCTATTATAGTTAGCTCTTTAAGAGTCCTTCCTCCCCCATAGATTATAAAGTCTAGTATTATTTTTATTGATCTTTATATTTCCAGTGCCTGGCATGAAATAGACATGTTACATTATCACAGTTACTTTTGTTTTTTTCTGCTCCCATGACCCTTTTTCACTCCCTACTTACCCTTTCTTTTTCTCCCTTGAACCTGGCTTCTGGGTATGAATAAATCATCAGAATGAGATTGTAACATCCAAAAGCAATGTTTTCATTGGATTCAGGCTTTCAACCTCTTCATATCCATCACTTGAGATTCAAAGAGAGGATCAGAACCACAAATGAAGATATATAGGGGTGTGTGTGTGTGTGTGTGTGTGTGTGTGTGTAATTGGTTACAGGGATTTGAACTTATGCAGTTGTAAAACTGGTTAAACTGTGTGCAAAGCTGTTGCCTTCACTTCTATGCTGGAGCTTGAAGTCCACTGGGCAGACATCTGGAAGGGAAAGATAGATGTAAAGGGGGCGTGAGAGGCAAGCAAAGGAAAACTGGATCCCACAAGCACACAGTGGAACTCATGAGCATGAACTGGAACTCAGGACAGACTGGAACCAAGGCAGTTCTCCTGTCTCCAGCCTTGATGAAGTGGATGGCCCACTGGAGAAGCAGGTGTCTCCATCATGGAGCTAAACATACTCCTGACTCAGCAGTCAGCGGAGCTGAGGGAGGAGGGGGAAAGGCGAGTGGCTACAGGCCCAGCGCTGCCACACACTGAGGTGGGAGCCAGCAGATCAACGACCAGGTGTGGGAGCCGCAAAGGCACCTGCCCCAACTTCCCAAGTGTAAAAACAAAACAGCTCTGTGCATCTAAAATTATTCCAATATAAACATTCTTTTTGTTGTTGTTTGTTTTTAAATGACTGCAGCTTGCCTTTCACCTCTAAATCTCATGTGAAAATATCTCTTATGGCCCATCTCACCAGAAACATACAGAGAAAGAAATTCTGGAAAACTTAGTTTAGGCTAGCCAAGTTGACACATTACAAAGACACACAGTATCCATGTGTCTAATTCTGAAATACCTGGGATTTATTCTCTGAACTATAATTAAAAATCAGAGATACGGGAAATATTTTGCAAAAAATCAAAAAACCCACTGGGGCTGGGTGGTGAGAGAAAACCTTTCCTAGATTGGCTGGCAATGGAATTGGTTCCAGAAAGATGGATAAGAATGATACGGGGAGAGTAGGATGTCCCAGGGGAGACAAAATCATAATTCTCAACAGAAAACCCTCGGTCACCAAAGAAAAGCATAATTATGCTGAGTATATTGTCTTTACTGAGGTAAGATAGATTTTAGAAAGATTATTCATAAGAATAAAAAGTAAAGCCATCTAAACTTAATCAATTAGAACATCATCCATGCATTATTATTAATTGAGGTTTTTTGTAAGTAGTGAGTTTAATAAAGGATAATAGTTTAGTAGAATGTAGTGGGCAAGAGCTTAGACTCAACCGCTTACTAGCTGTGTGACCCTGAGCAAGATATTAAACCTCTGTAAGCCTTTGTAGTCTCATTTGTACTCTGGCAGTAACAATAGTCTTTTTCTCATAGAGCTGATAGAAGGACTTAAGAGAATTCATGTAAAGCACTTGCCAGAATATTAGGCACATAGTATATTAACTGCTGCCAATATCTCACCATTGTTATTGTTGTACAATTATTGTTATTATTTCCCTAGGAAATACCTTCCAGGCAGGTTGATTCCACAGGCTCAATAATACCTTTGACCCCTTTAAGTAAGTAGCAGGCCAGTTTAGCACATAGGATCCAGCATTGATTGTCAGAAGAACTTTGCTCTACTTATTTTTATGCTTCCTTTGGATTAAAATGTAGTTGGTTGCCCTTGTCTCCTCAGTCCCAACCCCAAATGCATTCCAGCACTTTTCTGTAAAAGTTCTCTTTCATTCGTCTAGGAAATGGGCTCTGCAGTTTTTTCCACTATCTGCTCTACCAGGCCTTGAGCAAAGATGGTTTAGAGCCAGGGTGCAATGGCTGGAGCCGCAGCCACCTTGCCTGTCCATGAGGTAGCTGCCTGACCCACTCTCAGGTCCTAGCAGGAAGGAATGGGATGAGGTTGAAGTGAACAAATGGCTTTCCTGTTGCAGAGTTTAGGTACTTGTTTTCTGGGGCCGTGAAAAAACAGACTGATGTCCACCCACAGCCATGGATGTCATTTTATAACCATAAGTCAAAGCTGTTAAGCATTTTACTGCCTGAGAGAAAGGATCAGATATTTCTTTATATTTGTTAAACAATGAAAAAAAACACAAAGAATGGGGCAGCCGGTTGGCTCAGTTGGTTTGAGCACAGTGCTCATAACAACAAGGTCGCCAGTTCGATTCCCACATGGGCCAGTGAGCTGCGCCCTCCACAACTAGACTGAAAACAATGACTTGACGTGGAGCTGATAGGTGCTGGAAAAACACACTGTTCCCCAATATTCCCCAATAAGAAATTTTTTTAAAAAGTTAAAAACCCCAAAGAATGGAATGTAATCCTTTCATTAAAGAGCCATCCAAAACTATTTCTTTATCCTGATTATTATTGAGTTTTTGTAAATTTTTATCTCCTGTGACTCTTCAGTCTCATTCTCTCTCTCCGTCTGTAATTAGGTTTTCTGGTTTGTTGCCACTTTAAGTGAAGAAAAATCACTGACGTAGAACTTGGAAATAATACAGTCCCTTCTGGTTTTATTACTCAATTTCATTATTGATTGGACCCGCAGAATGTACTTGCATTGACATACCCCTCTTTTAAAACAAAATCTATGGATCCTATGAATGCAATATTTTTTTTCTCCTTTACCAAGCCAAAACTGACTTTATTCCAAATACGAAAATTCCCTCATTGGAATAAAGTGTTTGCATTCATTAAAAGGTGCATACTGCAGGTCCTACCTCAGCTATGTTTTCAAGAATGAAATATATCAAGCATTGTTTCTGCTTTCACCTCCCACCCCCAAAATATTTCTTAAGTTCATCTGTTTCAGGATGTCCCAACTGCTCCCACTTTGGTTCAGGATACCAGTGTCTCTCTCCAGGAACATTACAATAGCTTCCCGCTCCCCCCAATATCACCGCCACACTGGAATGCTCTTCACTGGGAAAATAGGTTCACCATTGAATCGTGTTTCCATGGCTTTGTTCAAGCTGTCCTTCTCCCAGAATGCCCTTTTAGCTTTGTCTGCCTAGTGGATTCCTTCACGACCATCCTAAATGTCACCTCCTCTCTAATAATCTCTTCCCAGCGTCCTCAGGTAGGATTATGTATGCCTTACTTTGGCCTGGATAGAGCTTGTTTGTATGATGAAAGTTATTACTATGGCATTTATAATTATTTCATTGTGTCTATCTCCTCCTCTAGACACCTTGAGGGGCAGAATCCTTGCCTTCTTCATAGCTGTGCCTTCCCCACTACAAGTATAATACCTGTTGAGTCAATGTAAATACAATCTCCTTTTTTCGGTGGGTATATAAATAAGAAGGAAAGACGTAAGAAAGAGGACAATTACTTGAATATTTTTCTGAAGAAGCTGGAGAAAGCTGCAAATAACTCATGTGTGCAATTTAAAAGAAATGGGCTATTCATTCACAGCTACAGGATGAACCGCAGGGCTCTGAAGACACATTTCTCTCCTTTTAGAAATGTATAGTGTCTACCTAAATGTGCAATGAATGTTTTTGGAGAAGGAAAAACAGATTTTCTTTGTTGCTATATGTGTGTGTGTGCGTATACATATATACATATACATATACATATACATATACATATATATTTATATATATTTATATCAAAAAATAAAATGGTAGTTCTAAGATAATCTTAACTTTTGCAACCTAATGTTGAATTACGGTAATGCTTTTAGTTGTGTTTTAATAAAGTAAAACACACTCTTTCCTCTCATTCTTTGAACATTATGTAGAATGCTTCAGGACCATACCATTGGCGATCTGATGTCTCTCAGGACAGTAGCCATTTTGATCTCATGCATTAAGATGCCAAATTTTCTAAACCTAGAAGCATCTCTTTATCTTTGTAAATCTATCATCTAAAAACTCATCAGGAAATAAAACTATAAGTGCTACTGACCCATAACTGATTTCCAGAATACGTTCATGATGTGTTACTGAGGTTTACTCCCATGGTGTCAGCCATTTTAAGAATATTCAATGTTGTGGTCTCGCTGCATTATTTGGCCTTGGTGAGGTGTGGACTTTGGTGAGATAACAAGGACGGGGCACGCCAAGCTAGCTCACCGTTCCCACAAGAGAACTCCCATGGAAGAGAAGTGTGGTTAGAACATGGGGATGGCAGGCCTTCCTGTGGCCCCCTAGACTGTTTCTCATTCTCCCGTGTCTTATGTTTCTGGAGAATACTGTAAACAAATAGCAAATGTAATCCTCCGACAGTGCCGTCCATACCTTTTCACTAATGAAGCAATGCTCGGTGCTCCCCATTACCTAAGGATGCAGTCCCTTTCCTGAGTGTGCAGCCCAGGCCCCACAGCCTGGCCGCACACTCCTTCCCAGCATCACCTCCTGCCTCACATCTCTTCAACCAGATGCCCCCTGCGTCAGCCCCACTGCCTCACGAGGTCGTCTCGACAAATATTTTCTATTTCCTTTTCAGGCAGTTTCTCTTGCCTGATAGCCTGCCTTTCCTCTTAGCATCTTGCAGTTCTATTCATCATCTCAGGCCCAGCTTAAATGCCACCCTCTCCACAAGCCCTGTCCTAATTAATCCCCATAGTCAGAATCAATCACTTTTACTGGAGTATAAACATAGAGCTTTGTTTTTCAATTTATGTATAGCCATTATCAGGTTATTTGTTACTACTGTAGTTATTTGTGTCCACTTATGTTCCCTTGAGCCAAGGTTCCTGCCTTGGTCTTGCTCTTTTACCTCTTAAATCTCCCATTTCCTAATGCAGTGCCTTTCATTCATTCTTCACCAGATATTCATTGAGCACCCTGCGACGGCCCAGGCCGTGTTCTAGACACTGGCAATAAAACCGGAAACAAAAGATAAAAATCCCTATCATTTCATGAAAGAAGAAAGTCTGTTAATAAAACAAATATATATAATATAGTGCCATGGAGAAACATAGAGCAGGTGGTGTGGGGAATTCTGGAGACAAGGGGTGAGGGTGATTTAAAATGGATTTTCAGGGAAGGCCTCCCCAAGAAAGTACTATTTTGTGGAAGATTTGTGGGGGTGAGGGAGCAGTCACAGGCACTGCTGTGTGGCAGCAAAGATAGGTGCCAGGGATATCCAAGGTCTGCATGGAGGCCAAAGTGGCCAGAGTCAGGGAAAGACAGTGGACAAAGTCAGAGAGGAGAGGGTGCTCTGAGCTAGGGGCCTTGGCGACCACCCTTAGCAGGAAGTTGAGTTAAAGAATGCCATGATCTGATCTGTGTTGGAAAGGCTGTCCCTACTGCCGTGGTGACAAGTGGCTAGGTTTAGGATCATGTTTGGGTCAGGATTTTCTGGCACATTGAATGTAGGGTGGATGAGAAATTGAGGTGTCTAAGGTGACCCTGAGGCTTTAGGCCTGAGAAACAGGAAGGATGGAGCTGCCATTGTGGGGGCAGAGCCAGGAGTGCAGTTTCCAGGCTCTCGGCCTCATGTGACAAGGTGCTGGCTCGGGTAGTAAACGACCATCAACTGTGATTGGATGGCCATCAGCTGTAGCTAGTTGGCCATCAGCTGTAATCAGTGAGCCATTGGTCACTAATATAACTGCTGTGGCTAGTGGATTGTGGATTGCAGAGAGGCAGATTGCAGTTAGCAAGGGGTTGGTTGGTTGGCAGAGAAGTGGAGGGTGGGTTGCGGATAGTGTGGCTCCTGCTTCCTGTGTCTCCAACCCAGCTGCCATCGAGACTATAGTGGTATGACTCCCCTATCTATGGCCCCGTTCATGTTCCTTTTTGGCCTTACCATGTCCTGCGTTCTTATGTGGGAATCGGGACCAGAGACTCCACATGCCACCCTGCATGACAGCCATTAATGAAGAAGTGGAGACAGTAAGTTTGGGGGGGCAAGATCAAGAGGACATGTGTGTTCACTGACATTTAAAGGTACCCACAGATATTAAGTAAAAAAATTCACACTTGTACATATTGGGGAGCAGAGAAGTCTGGGAAGATAGCCATTTAACTGTACTATTACTGGGGACTTTCTCTTTCCACTTTCCAGTTTTTAATTCCATGTGTATACAGTTCACAAGTCCAAGTGACATGAGGGGAACAAACATGCATAAGACTTGGCCCAGCCTTCAGTATGTGTAAGATGGTAAGGAGCAGAGCTGGTTAAGGTGGGGGAATCGTACCCAGTGAGTCTGCTCAGGACCAAGGTCCAAACTCTCATCTTGGCAGGTTTCTTTCATTATTTACCAGAAGGTTTGAAAATGCTGGAAGCTAACTGACAATAACAAATTCATAAGACATTTCTAAACCAAAAATAGAAATGTATTCACATGGAGTTAAAGTCACATTGTCTGCTTAGGAATTCTTTTCTTGTAAGTAACTCCATTCAGAAAAACCATATTATAGGCCAAAAGTGACTTGGTAAATATAGAAATAGAACAATAGAAGTGAGGATATTTCTATCAGGCAAGACTTGCTTGGCGAATTGCCATTCTTTACTGTTGGGTTGTTTCTTTCCAAAACACTAGCGCTCACCCTCAGAATCGAAGCAACTTTTTCCCTGTCCAGCACTGTTCAGACATGCTAAGAATTCTAACGATTCAACTTCCTCAGTCAATGAATTTGCCTTTAATTCACACCAGGCAAGGAACAATTCAAGATATTAGGGGGAGTGTAATTGATTTGAGACTGAATAATATGCTATAAATTTGTTACCTGCAAAAAGAGAACAGGTTATCTCTATTAACTGATGAGCTATTTCTAAAAGAAAACTATTTCCTCCCTCTGTTCTTTGTAAGGGACGCAGTGCTGTAGAGCTGTGAAAGGGGAATTATAGGTACCGTAGCTGGAAGACAGAAGGACCATGGGCAGGTGGCACATCCTGAAAGGCAGAACAGTGCTCAGTGTGCAGAAACCAGGCAGCCAAGCTTCAGTGGGGAAGAGACTGTTGGTCTAGGTGTGATAACGGGAACAAAAGGGAGGAACTTGGACAGACGGCATGTGTGTCATAAGGAATGATTTCCCCCACCTCCACCCTTCCCCTCCCTCCCACTCTCAGGAACTGGGTATCAACATCTGATCCATCTTCACAGGGAAGTAGAGATGGGCTGCAGAATGAAGCTGACATCTGAGCTGTGAAAGGGACAGTTGGGAGAGCAGTACCCTGCATATAACCCAGGACCAAAGCCAAAGCATCCTTCATCCTTGGTGAAAGACACTGGAGCCTCTGGAGAGCCACCGAGGGGCACTACCACCAAGAGATGCAGTTTAGAGCTGTTTAGCGTTCATTTCATGCCGGTCACTACTTGCTGAGACTTGGGAGACACACCAGTCTTAGCGGCACATTTGTAAGTCGTTTGGATGCCTTACAGCTCTGCATGCTTGATTTCATTGCTTAGAGCCACCTTTGTTGGTGATTTTCCTGATTTTGCTTTTAATTCTGCAGGCACACTCTTATTTATTAGTCTTCTACATGCTTAAATTTAACATCAAGTAACATCACCTGTGGGAATGAGGGGTTGAGGAAGACAGAGAAGGTTGATAATTTGTGAGGTCTGTTCCAGGTGGGTTTTGTGCAGGCGATTGTATGCAATGAGAGACTGCCTTAGGTCGCTCTTCACCAGGTGTGTGGAAGGCAGTAAACTACATTTACGAGTCCCTGGTTTCAGTGGTTTTCATTCCAGTTATGTAGTGATTCTCAGTGTTCGGGGTAGTTTGGGTTTTGAGGTGTAGATTTGTTCTTCCGGCTGTGGGAAGGATGTAGGGTGATGTACGACCTTCTTCAGCACCAGTCTAGACTCCACAGAGAAACCTCTGGTCAGGTATACTTCATGTGTTTTTTGTCCTTCCAAAGAAGTCATCAACATAATTTCTAAGAGACTGAAGGATTTTCGCACAAGGATATATACCCTGCTTCACCAAGAGAATATTAAAGCCTAGCCTCCATTCTCTTTCAGATTCCTCACTGAATTCCTAAGCAGTCACCATTAAGCGGGAATAAGTCTGCAGTTCTACTTTCTTGTTGGGGAACCACAAATAGGGTGGGCATTAGTGACATTAAGACAGCCATTTAGAATAATAGGATTCCAATTATTGAACACTTGCCACAAGCTTATCAAAGAGCCTATGTGTTAACTCCCTTAATCCTAACGGAAGCCTTAGGAAGTAAGTAGTACTGTTATGATCCCCATTTTATAGATGAGAAAATTGAGGCTTACATAGGGTAAGCAATTCGCACAGTGTCATCCAGCAACTAAGTCGCAGAGCCTGGATTTTGAAATCAGTGACTCGGGATCCAGGACATGTGCTTATGGTTCCAGCTCTGTTCTGTGTTCCCACGGTAATGGAGAGTGGAAAAATGGCCATTTTTGGCCATCACCTCTGGTATAACACATCCACTGAGCAGCTGCCAGTTTGTTGAATGAGGAGCTACAAGTTCAGGGTTTGGCATTTGATGGTCATGTACATTATTAGCCTAGCATTTCTCAGCCTTATTGTTCAGCACTAGCTACATAAGACTACCTGAATTCCGGTCTCAGATCCCCATCTCTTGAACTTGGGGGACTTATCTGTCCCTTGGGGATTTCTTGTTTGCTCTGGTTGTTTTCATGTTTGGTTGTTTCTCTTCGTGGAAGCAGGCCTGAGGTGTTGGTGTCAGCCTAACAAGAGAGAGCCAGCATCCTGAGGAGTCATTGCTTGTTTTGGCACTTAGAGCTGGGATTGTGGGCCAAAAAAGGTTGTAATGTAATTTCAAAGCTGTGGACCAGGGACTTTCAGGCATAAGGATTTTTTGTTTTCAGTGAGCTCATGGTCAGGCTGCTCTCCAGGGTTTTGTGTGTGTGTGTTTGTTTGCCTTAAGGATAGGAAGGCACATGAAATAATTGCATGTGGCAAAGAGTCTAGAAAAGATTCTTTAGTGCTGCTGCATCAGGCATGTCAGGGGGACCCATGTCATTGTCATCTGTCAACTAAAAGTAGTCACGTTACCCAGCTTTCTTATACCTCCCAGGATACTGTGAGTATTCATTGGATTCTAGATAGCTCTGTAGGGAAACATTTTGAGTATATATTTATAATTCTATAATTATATATAAAAGATTGGTCACTGCTAAATTAGGAAGCCATGTACTGACCTTGAGTCTTCCACACAATTAGAGAGACCACCTGGTACCCTTGGATATCAGCTGATTTGATTCACCAGGGCAGGATTCTGTAAATTATTATCACTTCAGAATCCATGTACCTCAAGTAGCTCACGGACAGAGCGACTTTGTCATTTTTATCGGGAATAATGTGAGGCATCAGATATGATGTTAACGCTCAGCTCACAGAGTATCTGAATCTATCAGCCAGAGGAAAAGGTTCAGTTGCTTGCTGTAACACGAAAGCCAAAAATAATGTGGCTTAAAAATGAAGTTTGTTTTTTTCCTCAGGTAACAGTCCAGGGTGGGTGCCCCATATCAGTGGGGGAGGGGCCGGGTCATGCTCAGCATAGCTTCTTTCTTCTGGTCACCACCATCGCAGCCCGCAGGAAACGAGTGTTTGAGAGATGTGCGTGCCAGGCCAGGAAGTGGTGCACATCCATTCTGCTCACATTTCATTGGTAGGAATTTATGGCTGCTTCACAGTGCACAGAGGGCTGGGCAGCCAAATGCTTCACTATTCTTCTAACATAATGGAAGAAAGAGAAAATGGGTTTTCATAGACAGCTAACTGTCTTGCCACAGTCAGTCCCTCTGGCTACCAGGAATCCGTGAACACCCTATTTCCAACACATAGAACACACTTCATCCCAAGGGAGACAGACAAAAAGCCCATCCAGGAAAGTCCATGGTCTCTGGGTAATGCACAGTCCTTTCCATCAGGTTTGGACATGGTTCCTAATGATCTGGCAGCCTGTGAACTAAAAGGCAAGTTATCTCTCCTGCTACATATATACTCACACTCGATATACAATGGTGGAACAGGGAGTACAAAATCAAAATTAAAACTCCTGTTCAGAAAAGAGGAGAAAGAAATGCACACAGCAGCTCCTGGCCTGGAGCAATGCTGGAATCCTGGGGAAGTGGGAAGGCCACATGCCCTGGCAGAAGAGGACCTTCCCTTTTAGACCCTGGTTCTGCTCTTAGGACCCCTTTGTCCATGCCTCTGTGTGTCCGTTGGCTTTGTCCTTGGCAGAGGGGGGCTCTTCCTGTTCAATTTCCTCTTTAACCAAATCTGAAGTGGGTGTTAGAGATATGCCCTCCTTGGTGGCTGCACAGCTTTTGCAGGGAATTGTATTAGCTGGTACAGATTTGGAGGTTTGAGCTACAGCAGTCACAAGATTTTATTAGCTTGTTTTTGCTAATACAATTCCCTCAGAAACTCAGCTGGCTTCTGATCTGTTAACTTCCAGACAGTTCACATGCCAGCAGACTCTCTCAAAGTTCTTTCCAGCACATGGGTCTTGAGCCTGCTTTGTTTCTTTGCTTCCTTGCCCACATGCTTCTCTCTCTCAATGTGATGGTGGCTGTATTGAGGCCTCTGAAACAAAAGACTTCAGAGGGAAGGCAAATCGCTGTGTCTCATCTCTAATCTGGTGTTATTTGCGGTGTAGAAGCCTTTGGCTTTCTAACCCTCCAAGGCCCCAAATTTCTAAACTCCTCTTCTTTTGCATCTCTCTTTGCAGATCAGTCTATTCAGACCTGGGCTAGTGTCTTTCTTATAACACCTTGGTAAAAATAGCAAAGAGCAGTCAATTCATACTAATATACAAGCTCTTTTCAAACATTTCTCCTAAAATTATAGGCTCAATAGGAATGTGGTCTGCTTCTAAGTCAGACATATCAGATGACAGTTTTCTTCCTTCCTTCCTTCCTTCCTTCCTTCCTTCCTTCCTTCCTTCCTTCCTTCCTTCCTCCTCCCCTTCCCACCCTCCCTAACTTCCCTCCCTCCTTTCTTTCCTTCTTTCTTTTTAAAGAATCAGGAGACGTTCTTGGCACAGACCATATTTTTGTAAGACATTTTCCTTGCGTATACTCTTTTTTTAAAAATTGTGGTAAAATATCATAATTTAAAATTTACCATTTTAACCACTTTAAGTGTACAGTTTAGTGGCATTAAGTACATTCACATTGTTTTGCAACCATCGTCACCGTCCATCTTCAGAACTTTTTTCATCTTGCAAAACTGAAACTCTGTACCCATTAAACATAACTCCATATTTCCCCCTTCCCAGCCCCTGGCAACCACCATTCTGCTTTCTGTCTCTATGAATTTGACTACTCTAGGTACCACATATAAGTGGAATCATACAGTATTTGTCCTTTTGTGTCCTGGCTTCATTTCTCATAATGTCCTCAGAGGTCATCCATGTTGTGCCATGTGTCAGAATTTCCTTTCTCTTTAAGGTTGAATAATATTCCATGTATGTAGATACAACATTTTGTTTCTCCATTCATCCATCAGTGGACACAACCCAAGAGTTGACTCTTTGGCTATTGTGAAAAATGCTGCTATAAATATGGGTGTGCAAATATCTTGAGTCTCTGCTTTATATCCTTATGGGCATATATCCAGAAATAGGATTACTGGGTCACATGGTTATTCTGTTTAATTTTTTGAGGTACCGCTGTACTATTCTCCACAGCAGCTGCACCACTTTACATTCCCAGTAACAGAGCACAAGCGTTCCAATTTCTCTACATCTTCACCAGCACTAGTTATTTTCTGCTGTTTTTATTTTTGTTGTTGATGATAGATATCCTAATGTGTGTGATATGGTACTTCATCTTTTGATGCTTGTTTTTTATGTTTGTTCTGTTTTTGTTTTTTTACTTTTTTATTACCGTGAAATATATATAACAAAATTTGTCGTTTTAACCATTTTTAAGTGTAGAACCCACTGGTATTAATTATATCCACAGTGTTGTACAACCATCACCACTGTATTTCTAAAACTTCTTTATCACCCCATTGATGAAGTTTTTAAAAGTATATTTTAGACATTATGATAGTTGACCCCTAAATACTTCAGTATGCATCTCTAGAGAATAAAGACCTTTTCCTACTTAATATGCAATACTATTATCATATGAGCCTTCACTTCATTCCATTGGAGAGAACTTATGCACCGGGCCATCCTTACTTGAAAAGGAAGCTGCTAATTATAGTGTAGTTAAGTAGTCTTGCCCAGTTATAATGGAAGAAGGGAGAATGGATTTTGATGCTATACCAACTTACAGTAATAAAGCAATAAAGACTTAATTGATTCACATGAGAAGTTTGGGGCTGGTGATATCAGGAGTTTGGTATAGCTCCTCAATGATGTTTTCAAGGGGTCAGTTTTTTCTACCTTCTATTCTGCCATCCTCAGAATGTTGGCTTTGGGTCCTCATGTTTACTGTCTCGTGGTTACATAATGGCTGCCATAACTCTAGGTATTAGATTTCCACAACAGCATCCCAAGTGGTAAAGGAAGAAAGTGGGCAGAAAAAGGTTTTCCATTATCAGGGATATAAACCCTTCCCCTTGCTACTCAGTAGACTGCTCCTGTATCTTACTCACTGGCCAGGTGCAAAGGAGTCTGGAAAGATACTCAACAAAGGAAAACGAGACAGCTATGGTTGGATTGGACCAATCATGACATATATGTCGTTAGGCTGAACACATTGCTGTCCTGAATAAAACTAGACTCTGTTAGCTAAGAAGAAGAGGAAAAAGACTATTGGGTTGGCAATTATATCTGCCACATGTGGGGAAATTTTTATAATATCACTGAAGATATAAATGGACTTTGAGGAGGATCTTGGCATAGAAACTTTAAGAAGATATCAAATTTTAAGTACTGGTAGGAGGGACTTCCCTCTGGGATTACTCCATTAATGGTGTGAGGACAATGTGTTCCATCTGTTTCAGAGAAAAAGAATCCTTTGGGTCACTAGCTTGACAGTATCCCTGTAAGTCATCTGTCAATTGAATAAAGGTGATTGATTTTAGAAATCAAGAAAGCATTGGGGAAAAATCAGTCACCATTGGTTTCACTTAGAAATTATCATATTCTTTTGGAGATTGTACTATATTACAGAAATCTTTTATTAATTAATGCAGAGGGTGCCCAAAAATGTATACACATTTTTAAGAAAGGAAAAAACTGTATTAAAATTGTAACACAATAATGATGCTAGCATTCATTTGATTAACACCATCTTTTGAGCGAACGTCATACTACACATTGCTACCATAATTCAATTCAACTTTGAAAAGTAATACATAGGTAACATCTCTTAAAATGCGTACATTTTTGGCACCCCTGGTATATTGTTTCTTGGTAGTGCTCGTGAAAATTATTTGGGGGCAAAATTGACCTCACAGATTGAATAATGTTGTTTATTGTTTGATTAGAGGGAAGTCATATAGTCATAGGGTGACAGCAGGTCACTCAAACTATCATGCTTTCCCAACTTAGGATTCAATGAAAGCAAAATTTTAACTATTAGTGTAGTGAATTGTTTGTATTGCAGATGTCTCCATGCTGATTTATATCTGAGAGCCTGTAAACATTTTAGGAACAAAACAAAACAAAACAAATAGTTCTTGTCATTACCACTTGTAATTGTAAATGAATTACAAAATGATACAAGCCCTTCACATTTGCCCATGACACACATGGGAAATAGCTTAAGATTTCCAGAAAGTTAAAGAAAAAAAATCAGGGACACTGTTGGTTCACAGACACTGTGACAGTCGTGGTCATTAGTGGGTGGCTCGTTAATCTTTCCTGCTCTGTTCCAGCTGGACCTGAGAGCAAAATGAAAGATTGCTGTGGCAGGGAGCTCATTTTCTGATAAATTACCAAGTGAAAAAAAAAAAGGTAACTGAAGACCCCAAGCATCACTTGCAATGGAATACAGTTAACATTTATTGAAAAGCTGTTAAATGCTAAGCACTATCAGTGCTTTAAATGTATTTTCAACCCTCATAAAAACCCTATGAGGCAGGTGTCATTATTATTCCCACTTTACTGATAAAGAGACTGAGGCACAGAGAGGACTTAACCAAGATTACACAACTAGTAAGTGGCAGAGCTGGGGTTCCAAACCCTGGCAATCTGGCTCCAAAGTCCATGAACTCCCTCTTACCATTACCCTAAAGAGAACAAACTCCTTCTAATTCCTAACAAGCAAAGCTTTCTGCCCCAGAAAATATTATCTTAACTTTTGTGACATTTCGCAGTCATTATTATAAGTGGTTTCTCACTAATAAAGTTTTTAAAGCTTTTAAAGTTTTTAAATGAAGATGATCCGATAGGAATTGTGTTTCTATTTGTAAATTGAAGGAGTTTTACCAACACCTGATAGAACAGAAAGTGTGTCTTTCAGGTTTATTGTTGGTAACAGTACTGTAACAGTATAGTCTTTGACTTCAGTAGCTTTATTAGCTTATTCTGTAAAAACCATCTGTTTTGAATTTGATGATAAAATTGTGAAAAATTATATGACTTCAACTTTATCAATATCCCTTTTTCGAATCAGTTCAAGTAGCTGGAGTTTGGTGCTGAGTTATTGTGGGCTTATAGTAACACTTTGCTTCCCTGAGATTGCAAATTTTCAAGTAGCCAGGTATTCTCTTGGGTGTAATGTCAACAGCGGGAGCCACTGCAAACCTTGGATGTAGTTCATTTTCTCTCTGAGGAAGAATGAGAGCCTCTGGGATGCAGGTCACAAAGGGAGCAGGGAGAAGACTGGGATTTTCAGCCTCTGACTCAGTGTTGAAGAGTCCACACTATGCAGTGTCACTCCTACCACAGATTGGGTGAAAGAGAGTGAAGATCAAACTGTGATATTTATTGGAAGCAAAGAATACACGGTAGAAATGTACAGAGAGTTAGCAGTATTGGCTTTCTAGGAGGATTTGACCATCTGGATAACAGCTTTGCAAATCATTTGGATAAATTACACCATTTGGAGGAGAGTCTTCCAAACCACATCTAAATGCCAGCATCGTTTTAAGAAGGTTTATGCAATTCTGGCTCTTTTCCTCCTTGTGTCAGAAATTCATTAGGTGCCATTGTTCCAGAGATAGTTTACCTTTTGGGACATGGGAACAGTGATCTTAAGTATTTTACTGTGAGATATTATTGGAAGATTAACATCAGTGGAGAAAGTATTACACAGAATAAAAAAGTATAACTCAGCCTGCAAAGATAAAACTATCTTAGGAGTCTAGCGTATTCCTTCCTTCTCCCCCTTTCCTTAAAAAGGAAAGGAAAAATGTACTCTCCTGGCTGGGAGGTACCGTGTGATAGGGAAATGTAAGTTTGGGTGACACTTTTTAATGTGACAGGAAGCAATGAACCAGTTTGTTTTAATGGTGTCTGAAAGAAGGGAAGAGAGAGAACTGTTTCTAAGCTTTGATTTTTAATTCTCAGATTACACTGAGGCAGTGAAGAGAATGAATTTAATAGGTAACTCATTATTCTTTGCAGAGGTACTTCCAGTCAAAAATCTGAATTTGTCAAGCCAAAAAGCTCAGAGAGTCTTATGAAACCAAAGCTAATCAAATGTTCATCTTCTGGTACCTCCAGGAATCCTTCAGCACAAAGAGTAGAAAGCACATCAGTGACATTTCTCTACTGCAGGTTCTTTTGTCACATTATAAACTGAGTACGGAGGAAAGAAGGACAAATCAATTGTTTGGGGCAAGAAGAGTATATGTAGCAGAGTCCCCTTCTTTGGTTAACACAGTCCTACAGGGATGGAGAAAGAAGTAAAAAGACCACAATATGTCAGATGGGCATAACAAACCAGAAACTGGTCCTGAAAGAACTTTCTACTTTGATCTTCTGGTCTCTGTGATAACTCAAAGGTGAGTATGGAGGTGAAGTAGGTTAAGGGAGCTTTCTCCATCTACACACACACACACCTCATTGTTCTGTTCTTAGGCTCGTACTTATCAGATGCCCAAAGGACCTGGCATGGTAGGGCATATTATGGTGAAAGTATATGTTCTTTATTATAAGAATCTTCCTTTACTACTTCAGAAGACTGACTTAGAATATCACATATTTCCTGATCCTTGTCAAAATGATCTATAAACTGTTTAGGGTCTCACTCGATTCAATAACACAATGGAGACCTATAGTTTAAAAAAGACATAACCAGATCACAAATTTAAATGTAAAACGTAAAACTATAACTTCTAGAAAAAAAATCAGAGCAGCCGGTTGGCTCAGTTGGTTAGAGAGCAGTGCTCATAACACCCAGGTCACTGGTTTGATTCCCATATAGGCCAGTGAGCTGTGCCCTCCACAACTAGAGTGAAAACAAAAACTTGACTTGGAGATGATGGGTCCTGGAAAAACACACTGTTCCCCAATATTCCCCAATAAAATAAAATAAAATAATCTTTTAGGAGAAAATCTTCAAGATCAAGGGGTAGGCAAAGAGTTCTCAGGCTTCACATCAAAAAACACAGTCCATAGAGACCCCATGGGAGATCCAAGATGGTGGAGTAGATAAACACTGCCTGCGTCCTTCAGTAAACACATTAAAATTACAACTAAATTATAGATCAAGCTGGAGAACCACCTGAAGTCTAGCCGAACAGAAGTTCTATGACTAAAAATATAAAGAAGTCACGTAGAAGACTGGTAGGAGGGGCAGAGACACGGAATGGGCCCCAAACCTCCCTGTAGTGGTTGAGAATCAGGAGGGATACCTTGGCCGTGGAGGTTCCCCAGGAGGAGCGAGGGACCCCAGCCCCCCACACCAGGCTCCTCAGCCCAGAGTACTGATGCCGGGAAGAGGAGTCCCCACATCTGGCTGTGAAAAATAGTGGGGATTCTGACCATTTGGGTAGGACAGAAGGCTACCGGAAACCCAGATGTCCTCTCAAACAGCCCACGCACAGAATCACTCATTCGTGGGCACTCACCTTGGGCTCCAACAGAGGAACGGTGACTCAGGGGGCCTTAGAGACATATGGGGGCAGACTGAGGAGTGTGGTTTCAAGGGTAGGACTGGAGGATAGTTGACATTATCCCAGCGAGGGGTCCTCTTCCTGTGCAGCCAGCAGGCAGGTGCCAGGTTTCCTATGTCGAGCCCATCCCCACAGGCCAAATCTGAATCTGATTGGCCTGGTGAGCTCCGCTGCTCAGCCCTGTTAACTCAGCTGGGATCCTGCCCTATACTCAGAGGTTGACTTCAGACCATAGCAGAGCACCACCCAATTAGCCCCACAAGTGGCACACATAAAGGGTGGTCTTAACAGGCACCAGAGCCCACTGGGCAAATCCCATTCAGTGAGGTAAGCCTCCCATACAGCAGCCTGTAAGCTGTGGACCTGGCCAAACCCCACAGCCAGTCAGCCTGAGGGTCAATCCCACCTACTGACATGCCAATAGCAATCAAGGCTCAACTACAACAGGACAGCTCACACAACACACACAGGGACACTCCTGGAGCACTCAGCACAGGTGACCTGGGAGACTGTACCAGGGCACCCACAGGACACCTACTACATAATGCCACCTGGCCAAGACTGGGAGACATAGAAGATCTACCTATTACATAAAAACAAGCAAAGAGAGGCAGCCAAAATGAGGAAACAAATGTGTCCTAAAGGAAAGAACAGCAGAAAAATCTAGAAAAAGAACTAAATGAAATGGAGGTAAGCAACCTACCAGAGACAGAGTTCAAAACAATAGTTATAAGGATGCTCAAGGAACTTAGAACTTAACAAAGAGATAGCAAGCATGAAAATAGGATGTAGAGGGGCCAGCCTGGTGGCAGGTGGTTGGAACTCTGTGTTCCTAATTCCGAAGGCTGCCAGTTCGATTCCCACATGGGCCAATGGGCTCTCAACCATAAGGTTGCCGGTTTGACTCTTCGACTCCTGCAAGGGATGGTGGGCTCTGCCTCCTGCAACTAAGATTGAACACGGCTCCTTGAGCTGAGCTGCCACTGAGCTCCCAGATGGCTCAGTTGGTTGGAGTGCATCCTCTCAACCACAAGGTTGCTGGTTGGACTCCCACAGGGGATGATGGGCTGTGCCCCCTGCAACTAGCAACGGCAACTGGACCTGGAGCTGAGCTGCGCCCTCCACAACTACGATTGAAAGGACAACAACTTGACTTGGAAAAAATCCTGGAAATACACATTGTTCCCTACTAAAGTCCTGTTCCCCTTCCTCGATAAAATTTTAGAAAAAAATAATAAGATGTAGAAACCGTAAAAAAGAACCAGTCAGAAATGAAGAATACAGTAACTGAAATGAAGAATGCATTAGAAGGAATCACCAGCAGATTACATGAAGCAGAGGATCAAATCAGCAATTTGGAAAACAAGGTGGCAGAAAACACCCAATCAGAACAGCAAAAAGAAAAAAGAATCCAAAAAAATGAGGATAGTTTAAGAGACCTCTGGGACAACATCAAGCGTAACAACATTCGCATCATAGGGGTACCACAAGGAGAAGAGAGAAAACAAGGGATTGAGAGCCTATTTGAAGAAATAATGACTGAAAACTTACCTAACCTGGCAAAGGAAATAAGACATAGAAGTCCAGGAAGTGCAGAGTCCTAAACACGATGAACCTAAGGAGGTCCACAGCAAGACACATTGTAATTAGAATGGCAAGGGTTAAAGACAAAGAGGGAATCATAAAAACAGCAAGAGAAAGGCAACTAGTGACTTATAAGGGAGCTCCCATAAGATTGTCAACTGATTTCTCAACAGAAACTTTGCAGGCCAAAAGGGATTGGAAAAAATATTCAATATCAAGAAAAGCAAGGACCTACAACTAAGATTATTCTACCCAGCAAAGCCATCATTTAGAATCGAAGGACAGATAAAGAGCTTCCCAGACAAGAAAAGGCTAAAGGAGTACATCACCACCAAACCAGTGTTACAAAGAATGTTAGAGGGATTTAGGATGGAAAAAAAAAATAAATCAAAATTATGAATAATAAAATGGCAATAGCTACGTATCTATCAACAATTACTTTCAATGTAAATGGATTAAATGCTCCATTCAAAAGACATAGGATGGCTGAATGGGTAAGAAAACAAGACCCTTACATATGCTGCCTACAAGAGACTCACTTCAGATTGATAGACACACACAGATGGAGGGTAAAGAGATGGAAAAAATATTTCATGAAAATGCGGGGGTGGGGGGAGCCGGAGTAGCAAAACTTATACCAGACAAAACAGACCTTAGCACAAAAGCTATAAGAAGAGACAAAGAAGGACCCAGTAGTCCCACTTCGGCGTATTTATCTGAAGAAACCCAAACGCAAATTTGAGGGGATATGTGCATCCATATGTTCATTGCAGCATTGTTTACAATGGCCAAGATGTGGAGGCAGCCTGGCTGTATGTTGATGGAAGAATGGATGAAGAGGAGGTGGTACATATACACAATGGAATATTGCTTGTCCAGGGAAAGGAATGGGTTCTTGTCATCTGTGGTGGCATGGATGGACTTGGAGGGAATTTTGCTGAGTGGAGTGTCAAACAGAGACAGATGCAATGAGATTTCACTTATATGTGGAATCTAAAGAACAAAATGAAAAAACAAAACAGAAAGAAACTCATAAGTACAGAGAATATTTTGGTGGTTGCCAGATGGGAAGGGGGTTGGGGATGAGTGAGAAGGGGGATGGAAGTAAGAAGTACAAATTGATTATTGCACAGTAATCATGGGGATGTAGGGTATAGCATAAGGAACATAATCAATAATATTATAATAACTATGTATGATGTCCTATTAGTACTAGATTTGTTGGGGTGATAGATGGGGGGTTTAAAGGCAGGGTGAAAAAAGGGGAAGGGATTAAGAAGTACAAATTGGTTGTTACACAGTAGTCATGGGGATGTAGAATATTTCATAAGGAATATAGTCAGTAATATTGTAATAACTATGTATGGTGTCAGATGGGTACTAGATTTGTTGGGGTGATGGGTGGGAGGGTGTTGGGAGGACAGGATGTAAAAAATGAAGGGAGTAAGAAGTACAAACTGATAGTTATAAAATAGTCATGCGGATGTAAAGTAAAGCATAGGGAATATAGTCAATGATATGGTAATAACTATGTTTAGTACCAGGTGAGTACTAGACAAGTCAGGGGGATCATTTCTTAAATTATATAAATGTCTAACACTATGCTGTACACCTGAAATTAATATAAAATAATATTGAATGTCAACTGTAATTGAAAAATTAGAAAAGGGGGGAAAAGATGAAGGGGAATAAGAGGTTCAAATTCCCAGGTATAAAACAAATAAGACATGGGGATAATCCATGTACATTACATGGGGATGTAACATACAGCATAGGGAATGTAATCAACAATATTGTGATAGCATGGTATGGTGTCAGAAGGTTCTGGACTTATCATGGTGATCACTTCTTTAGGTATATAAATGTTGAATAACTATGATGTACACCTGAAACTAATAAAATGTATGTCAGCTATATTTTAATAAAAATCTTTTAAAAAATTGAATTGAAAATGGATAAAAGACATGTACAGACATTTCACTGAAGAGGATATACAGATAGCAAATAAGTACATGAAAAGATGCTCAATATCACTAGCCATCACGGAAATTCAAATTAAAACCACAGTGAGATATCACTGTGAGATATCCTATCAGAATGGCTAACATAACAAACAGTGATTATACCAATTATCACCAATTAACACCAATTATTAAATGATAATACCAAATAGTGATACCACCAATAGTTATAATGGATGTGAAGAACCTCAATCAATCCTGTCTTGCTGGTAGGAATGTAAAATGGTACAGCGATTCAGGAAAACAGCTTGACTGATTTTTTAAAAACTAAACATGCAACAATCATACGATCCAGTAATTGCAATCTTGGGTATATATTCCAGAGAAATAAAAACGTATGTTCACACAAACACCTGTACACTAATATTCATAGCTTCTTTATTTGCAATCGCCAAAAGCTTGAAATAATCCAGATATCCTGCAATTGGCGAGTAAACAAACGGGGTACATCCATACCATGAATACTACACAAGTATAAAAAGTATGAAACTATTGATGAACACAAACCTTTGATGAATCTCCAGGGAATTCTTAGATGAATGCTCGGTGAAAAAAGTCAGTCCCAAAGGTTACATCCTGTATGATTCCATTTGTATAATATTCTTGAAATGATAAAATTACAGAAATGGAGAAAGGATTGGTGGTTGCCAGAGATTAGAAAGGAGGGTTCGGGGGAGAGGAAGTAGGTGTGGGTTATGAAAGGGTAACACAAGGGGTCGTTGAGGTGATGGAACTCACCTGCCATGGGCTCGCTCCCCTTTTCGGAATGTCTGTGTTCTGTACCTTGACTGAGGTGGTGATCACACAAATCTACACATGTGGTAAAACTGTGTAAAACTACATGTACGCTGAAAGGACTGCATGTAAAACTGGTGAGATCTGGATGAAGTCAGGATTGTATCCATGTCAATATCTTGATTGTTGATACTGTACTATGGTTATAGAGGATGTTGCCGTTGGGGAGACAGAGTGAAGGACATACAGCATCCCTCTCTATTATTTCTTACAACAGCATGTGAATGTGCCATTATGTCCCCCCGCAAAGGGCATAACCAATGTACAAATCCTAAAGTAGTTCCATCGGAAGCTAATATTAGGTTGGTGCAAACGTGACTGCGTTTAAAAGGTTAAAAATAAGTGCAAAAACCGCAATTACTTTTGCACCAACCTAATACACTACAACTATCCGTAGACTTACCTTTTCACCTGTCAAGGCATCCTTTTGAGTTAAGAAAGGGCAATTTTGCGTATCATTAGGGAAGAGATACAGTATGGTTTTTCCCAGAATTTGGATATAAGGTTGCCCTATGAGAATTAAACTAGTAAAAATAAAATAATTTAGGAGAGTAGCTATTAGCCACCTTAGATGTTTCCACAAAATAAAAAAAGCAATGCATAGTGAAAGATACCCAAAGAGTAGAATCTCAGGAAAGTAGAACTTCAATATGCATGTACAGTTAAGATACTAATTTTTTTTGGAGAGCCATCTGAAGAAAAACTGTTACCATCAGGAAGGGTGTCTGAATCCTTCTAGAAAAATAGTAGCACAGAGAAGAAGAAAGTGTTAAGCTGCCCTGAGCCCTGATTTGGAGGGAGAGTATGTTGTCCTAGCACAAGCACTGGTCTCCTTGGCAGTTAGAACATGTATTATATGTGAGGTGCTTTACCTGCATCGTCATTAATTTTCAGCACAATCCTACAAACCAGAAGTTATCTCCATAATTAAACAAAAGCTTAGGAGATGAAATAATTTGCCACAGATCACACAGCTAGTGAGTGGCAGAGCTGGGTTTCAGGCCCATGGGTTGCCATACTATTTCCATTACACCACGCTGCCTTTCTTTGAAGGAAATTAGCACATAAACCTATTGTAGCTTGATGGCATAGTCTCAGAATTATCTTGTTAACTGTCTTCATTCTACTCTTCTGCTTCCAAATTTTACTTTCCCATACAGACGTCCCTAAAAGGGGAGCCAATGTATTTGTCCATTTGGCAGTTGTGTTTCTCAGTGTCATTATGATTTATTCACCAGTCCATTTTTAAAATCATTAATAAACATGAGTTCTGGGGGTGATAATTCTGGGCACACTGGAGCATTCTGTTGCTGGACTTGGCTTAGTCTCCAAGGTACTACTGCCACCCTGTAAAGTCCGTCTTCTCCCTCTCTTTGAATTCAACAATCTTCATGTAGCAGGATGGGGAAATGGTGTTACACATTTAAGTCACTGGCCCAGGCCTACGGAGTCAGTGATGGGCTAAGCTAAGGCTGAGGACTAGGTTTAGAGTTAGGTTTCCTAAGTCTTATTCTAGTCTAACTATTTCGGCGGTACTCATTCTGGAGGAGCAGCCTATTTCAAAGTATCTAGAATACTTTGGTTTACATACTCCATCAACATCCCTATTTTCTGTACTCCTTCTACAACTTAGCTACTGATGGAATTATTTTTGTTGGCATAATTAATAGCTTTATTATGAGCCCATAATTTTACGGACAAAAATAAATGAATAGACACTGACTAATCAAATTCTGTATGCTTGAAATATTCATCATTCTTTCCCACTATATAAATTAAGTAAACATGTAACACTGGTTCATACATTAGCTTTTATATATTGTATAGACTGTTCCATAAAAATACGTATTCATTAGACCTCATCTCAATATTTCCATGAGCCAGTATAGTACCTGGCACAGGTGGGTGTCAGAACTTGGGCATTGGATTGGATTGGATTGATTGAAAGTGTCTCTACTGTCTTTCAATTCCTAGATTCTGTCACTTATTTAACACTCCTACCCAGATAGGTGTTTAGACTACAGTGTAACTTTTCAAAGACACATATTAGGTCAAGGTGTCTGTCCCTGGCCTGAAAAAACTACCTATTCAGGTAGGTCAGTTCTGGGAACTAAGACCTTCCTGAAACCTTGCAGGCTACCATGCTAAAGGGAGGGCTATGTTCTCTCTCTGTTCTCAACACTTGAAAAGTCCAAGGAATGTCATCATTATGAAAGCAGATGTCATGGAGGTGCTCAGAAATGTGACAGTGCTGATTCAAACCCAGTAAATGACTTTTTGCAGTTAATTATAAAACCTGAAACAATGAGCAGCGATTGCTCCCTAGCGGTGCCATTTAATTCCACAGCCTTCTGCTTGTCAGTTCACTTGTGGAGGTCACTAGGGCACTTAATTTTCTTGGAACGGGTGTTTTTTGCCTTAAGGATAGCTGGCATCCAGTGTCTCAAAAAGATTTCTTTTCTGGTGGTTTTGGGCAAAGTAATAAAGTAATAGTTATTTCTTTCTGTTTTATACCAATTTTTCAGACACTTCTGAAATTTCTGCTTTTTACTTTATTTTGGTGGAGAATTTTCTATTTATATATTTTTGCGTTAACATACAACATCCCAAATTCTTGACTCTGTTTTTTTTTTTCATTGTGTTTGTTGGCGCTAATTTAAAGTTATACACAAAACGTGATTTTCCAGAGTATTCATTTTAGAGTCTTCCGAGATAGTTGCTCAATAATGTCTTGAGAAAAGTTCAGATTTGCAAAGCATTTGTTATTTTCTCTTCTATTGCTAATTTATTTAACAACCATTTGTTTCTAACATTCTTGTCTACCAAGCTGTAGGCATATATGTACATGCAGATCCATCGAGTCATAAATGTTAATAATAGCACTAAAAGTAGGTTGGAGTTCGCCTTTGGTACCTAGCTCTTCTCCTCAAAGTACTTAACTCAAATCCTTTCGTCCTTTCAAAAAATACACTGATGCTTGTATAAGGATAAATGTCGTTATGAGAAATTTTCCATCAGTTCTCAACTAAGACTCTGGATTATCTGAGCTAATGCCAGATGACAATCATCCTTGTTACCTGCTCAAGGATTTCCCACATGTGTAGGCAGCAGTAATTATATTGATTTGAATCATGGTTTCATGAAATATACTCTTTTTCAGCTAAAGTAAACTTCCTTTCCGTCTTTACAGTGATGTAAATGTTTGCCTTAGTGACTAATACCTGTTCATTGTATTTCAGGGGTACAGGCATGGATGGGAAGAAATGCAGCGTATGGATGTTTTTACCTCTTGTATTTACTTTGTTTACTTCAGCTGGATTGTGGATAGTGTGAGTATTCTCTTATTTAAGGACTCAGGTGCAATGTAAATAAAAATGTAAAGTTTTGGTAATATATCTATATGAATGTATTTTTAAATACTTTAAATTAGTGTTTATGAATTTAACCTTCTGAAAGTCCCCATTTCTCTTCCCTTCTTCTACTACCCAAAGTAAATAAGTAACAAGAGTGAGTAATAAATTAGGCAAAGCGGGTGGTGAATACTAGATTTGTTTTGTGTTCTTGTGTTCTTCCAGTAATGAGCATTCTATAAACTGGTGATATGGGTTTATTATTTGCTAGATTTTCTGATTTTACACTAACATGCCAAGGATTCCATTCACAGTCCAGTTCATTGCCCAGGATTTTTTGTGACTGGGTCTGGTATGTTTATAAAATAGGTATCATTACATTGGAAGCCTTGGCTTATCACAGAATGTTCCCACACTTGCTTATTTCAAGTGCTATTCACTCGTAGAAAATTGTTTCAGTTCCTAGCCGTTCATTAAGAAAGGAGGGGAACTATTCCTGATATTAGAAATTTTGAATTTTAGAATTATAGGTCTTATTTTCCAGTTTTCAGATTATAATGATTGTCATTAATTTGGAGGATGTTTTGAAAATTAAAGAACTGTTATTAATAATGACATTTGAACTTCAAAGAGCTAGATGATCTATAGGTAAAGCATTGTAGTGAAAGAGCATTTCCCCAGTTAGGAAATAAATGAATATGATTTAATGTGGTTAGTCTAATAAAGCTGGGAACAAATGATTCTTGTTTTTTTAAAAAAATTCTTTGTTTATTGTTAAACATTTATTGTTCTTTCTTCATAGATACTTTATAGCTGTGGAAGATGACAAAATTTTCCCATTAAATTCAGCTGAAAGGTAAAGTTTATCTCTGGGTAATTCAATAGATCTAACAAAAACTTTGCTACTGGTGAGGTTAAACTGTGCACAAATGACTGCTTTAACCTGAGCTTCTTTGTTTTCCGTTATCTAGGAAACCTGGTGTGAAGCATGCACCATATATAAGGTAATTGATAATTCTCTTCTGATCTGTTGGATCTTAGGAAAAGTTGGGAGGGTATCTTAGTTTGGGCTACTTTAACCAAGTAGCATAGACTGGGTGGTTTATGAACAACAGAAATTTATTTCACACAGCTCTGGAAACTGGCAGTCCAAGTCCAAGATCAGGGTGCTAGCATGGTTGAGTTCTGGTGAGGGCCCTCTGTTAGAGTGTAGACTGCCATCTTCTCATTGCATCCTCACAAGGTGGAGAGAGAGAGAGAGAGAGAGAGAGAGAGAGAGAGGGAGGGAGGGAGGGAGGGAGGGAGGGAGAGAGAGAGAGAACTAACTCTCTGGGACCCCAGGTCTCTGCCAGGCATTGGTTTTACCCTTTGAAATTGAGGTGGAGGCAGCCCTGCCCGAAGGCCTGTGCCCCGCAGGCCTGAGGTGGGATTGGCAGCCGGGTGATCTCAGAATCGACTTTGGGGTCCCCTTCTTCTCTTGTCTCGAAGAATAGTGTGATCACAGCCAAGCTGGTCTGTGGTCCTGTCTTGCAGGGTCTAAGAAGTCCAGCAGTGTTCCTTCATTTTACCCCATTTTCTGTTTCCTTTAGCCCTAGTTGGCAGTGTTTCTACCCATGTAATCCTATCTCTATTCCTAGCTTTTGTTAAGATGGTTCATTAAATCCATGTTTTATACCCACACTAATCTCCTTATCAAAGAGCTGCTTGGCTACAACTTTAATGTTCTCTTCCAAACATTCTTTGTCACTTTTTGCAATATGGGTAGACTGAGAAGTTTCCAAATCTTTAAGATCTGGTTCCTTTTTGCTTAACAATTCCATCTTTAAATCATTTTTCTCTTTTCACATTTTACTGTAAGTCAGGAGGAACCAAGCCATTCTTTCAACACTTTGCTTAGAAATCTCTTCGGCTAAATGTCTAATTTTGTCACTGCCAAGTTCTACCTTCTACAAAACACTAGAACACAAACACAATTCAGCCAAGTTCTTTGCCACTTTATAATAAGAATTGCCTTTGCTCTAGTTTCCTATAGCATGTTCTTTATTTCCGTCTGTGACCTCATCAGAATGGCCTTTACTGCTCATATTTCTACCAACATTCTGTTTAGGATTATTTAGATATTCTCTAAGACCGGAGCTCTCTCTTTAGCACTCTTCTTTCTCAGCTGTCACCAGAATCGTCTTTAAGAGTCCATTCATGGCAATATAGGCTTTCTGAGATGGTACCTCAGAACTCTTCCAGCCTCCACGTAGTACCCAGTTCCAAAGCCGCTTCCACATTTTTATGTATTTGTTATAGCGGTACCTCCACTTCTCAGTACCAATTTCTGTTTTAGTCAGTTTGGCTGCTATAACAAAGTACCATAGACTGGATGGCTTATAAACAAAAGAAATTTATTTCTCACAACCTGGAGCCTGGGAGTCCAAGGTCAGGGTACCAGCATGGTGGGGTTCTGATGAGAACCCTCTTCTTGGTTGCAGTCTGCCATCGTCTCGTTTTATCCTCACAAGGTGGAAAGAGGACAAGAGAGGTCTCTTCTATAAGGGCACTCATCCCATTCCTGAGGGCTTCACCCTCATGACCTAATCCCCTCCTAAAGGCCCCACCTCCTAATACCATTATATTGAGGGTTAGGATGACAACATATGAATTTTGAGGGGACACAAACATTCAGCCCACTGCACAGGGTTATAGATTTTAATAGCATAATAATAAAACATTTCATATTTTTCAAGTATTGCAGGTGATGAACCTCCTGCAAGCTGTGTGTTTAGTCAAGTTATGAACATGGCAGCATTCCTAGGTAAGAAGATAATAAAACTTGCTTTATGTGCTTTGGTACATTTCTATTTATTTTCAGTTCTCCCAAACCCATATCAGAAGCATGGTGGGCTTAGTTGATAATTTGGTATCATAAGGCAATATGCTGAAACTAGCTTTTCGATTTGAGGGTCTTTTTTTCTCATAAATCCTTTTATGTTCACCCTGATCATATTTTTCTCTTCCCTTTACTGTCTTTATCATTTCAGTGTATTCTTGACTTTATTTATTTCTTTTGCTGCATGAAATACTATATTTCACATGCCATAAAATCCTGCATGAGAACGTAATATTGTACAATATGTTTCCTTTAAAAAGAAAGCCTTATTTATTCCTTCACTGGTAAAGATGAAAAATGCCTAGGCTCTGTGATAAATATCGATGTGTGTACATATTGTTTTTAAATCTGAAGGTCAGCATTAGCATGAGGGTGACGTTCTCCCTGGTGTCTGTACACATATCAAACTGACAAACGGAGATGTAGGTTAAAAAAAACCACAGTAAAACTTCTGTACTTATGTCTAGCCCCAATTCCCCACTTTTTCTTCAGGGCCCAAGACCCTCATTCAATATCCTGCCCCCTTTGTTCTGTGAGTGCTTCCATGACCTGGTGGTCGCCTGGGGATGGAGGGAACAAGCCATGCTCTCTATCCTTTTCCAGTCGGCCTTATGTACCATTTCCTCAAGGCCAGGCCTCCCCGGTGTCTTTCAAAGGGTCAAACATCATCATTGCCATGCTGGGGTGGAAGGGCCAGTGACAACTCCATTTTTCAACAGTGGTTTTCTGGAAGTGGTTCTTTTTGATGGTGAGATTCTCACTCCAAGTAAGAGATAAACATGATGTTATTACTGAGGGAGTATTTGGTCTTCATAGCATCTGCTCCCGCAAGAAGTGACTTTTTATTTCATCTATGCATAATCCCATCCCCCCACCAAAAACAATTCTACTCACTCTTAAGGTATTTTTTTTAAATGTCTGCTATAGGAAAAGTGAAGACCTGTAGATATTATTGGAAAATCGAGGGAGATGGTTGGTCCAACATGCCACACAGGCAGAATCTTAGTTTGTTCAGAAGGCTCAAAAAGTGAGAAACGTGGAGAACGTTCCCTGTGAGGCCCAAGAGGCCTCTCCTGAACCTGTGAGGTTCAAGGAGAAGCATACTCAGCGGCTTCTCTGCAGTTAGTAAGACTGCTCCCTGGAGCTAACCTTCTCCTACCCAGGCTTCCCCAGAGCATATCCCATTCACCTAAGCAGGAAGTTTCTGGAAGGCATGGACTGCTACGCTAGCAGTAAAGAACAGGTTAGATATACCCTGATACTGGGGTTGCTGAATCTTCAACGAAGCTCTTCTCTTCATGCCCTGGGCAGGCAGTCTTTTCACATCCCAGATAGTCCCAAATTCTGAGAAGGGTGGTACTTTCAGCAGCTGGTGCACATGTGGGGCACTAGGGCCATCCTAGTCACTCAGGTTTTGTCTTCACTGCTTCAGCCTCCGAGCTGCCAGGAGCTTTATACTTGTTCTTTGTTCTACCCTTGACACCACTCTTCTGAAAAGATCTAATAAACTTATTCATATGAAGGCATAAATGACTGCTAGGGAGATATCTGTGTTTAATAGAGCACAAGCCCCGAGAGTGAATCTTAAATCGCAGAGTCACAGACCTTTCCCAGCCCCTTTGCAATCACACCTCGTAGGCCTGCAAGTTGGTACCTATTCATTGGATCATCCCCACAGGGCACAATAATAACAATAATTAGTGACAGTCATTTATATTCCAGGCACAATGCTAAGTGCTTTGCAAACACTACCTCATCTTATCATGATACAAAAGAGATTGCCCTTATAAAAAAGCTGTCCCAAGGTGTCTGTCCTTCATTGGGCTTTAAAGAAACTAAAGCACATGTGGAAAGTTACTTGTTTCCCTCATATCCTTAAGAAAAAAAATCAATACTTCCCAGTATTCCTTAGTATATAATCTAAAAAAATACCAGTTTGCACAGCTCACATATTTATCCAGTTATAAAGCTTACAATTCACTAATTATAAAAGCATTTCCAAAAACAAATGAAAACACGTTCTCCTCTTCCAGATGACAATCGTCATCATCTTACACGCCAGTCCTTCCCTGTCCCACCAAGAAGCAATTAACGTTTGACTAGCTTTCCTGCTCTAAAGTATTGCAGCATCTAGTGTTTATTCTTTATTATCTTTCACCATTTTCAGTGCCACCTGGTAAACACAAAACTGGTTAAGATTAGTGTTCAGTGGGAGTAAACCAACAATTATTTATTTATCAACTCTGGGAATGAAAGTCAGTTTACTAATGATTCTTGCTCTGAACTGTGGATGCTTTCATCTCCCCAGGCCCATCCTGTTCAACCTGAGACTGTTACTTTAGACAACATAACTGACTTTAAGAAACAACCTGCACTGCCTATATAAGTCACTGCTTTTTGGCATCTAGGTAGATTATAACTCACAATCTACAAATGAGTCAGTGTAGAATTTATTAAAATTAGTTACCAAGGATCTTTTATCTTTTTGACGGACTAATGGAAGATCGAATGCTCTATTATTTTTTTTTATAGAATTGGTTATGCTCTTTGTCCTGAGTGAACACTTTATTTCTCCTGGAGGTGGGGGTAAGACCTAAGACAAGTTTCTTGAAGGGAATATTGTTTTCTGCCCTGGAGAGGTTGTGAGGATAAAGCTAATAGCTGAATGATTTTGGTGACTGAACAGCAGCTTCTCTCCCTCCTTCAGCCAAAATCTATTGATTATTGTGTTCTACTGCAGCCAGAAATAGGAATTATTGATGCATAAACCATAAACCTAAACAAAACAAAAAAGAATTAGGCCAGGCACCAGTTTAGAACTGCAGTTAAAAGCTGCTATTTTGAGTTTGAACTTTAAAAACCCAATCAGCCTTAAAGTAAAAAATTTGATAAATAAACCATTATTTTAATATTTGTGTTCTTGTAAAATGGATAAATAGGGGACACCTACAGAGCAATGAACTATTCTAAACACCAAAAACAAGAGGAGGGTGGGTTTTAAAATTAAAAATCTTTCCTAAAACTGTTAATAAAATCTAAAATTTTTAATGAAATTTAAAATTATATCTATTGATCAGAACATTAATGTGGTAAAAACTGGTTAGCATATATAAAGATGGCTTTGAGACTATCCTACTGCCCAGAAGTTCTTTTTCAAGAATGTATAATTAAACCACTGTTTGGTTGAAAATGGACTTCATAACATAATCTGAATCTGCCTTCATTTAAACCTAACTGCTAATAAAACTGTTAAAGGACCAGAAGCTATATTATTTCCGCACCCTAAAAATTCAACTAGAATCTATTTTAAAAGGAAAGTATGCCTAGTCTGAGCTGATTAATAATGGAGTTAATACATTAAAAAGGCAAAGTACGGTGTTTAGAATGCAATTCTGGAAGTTCAGAGTTCCTGTCTTGAAGTAGGTTTCTGTTTCCTATTCATTTCTTCATCTGTTCATGATTAAATTATTTTCTTTTCATCCCTATTACAAATGGGAAGGCTAGCAATGCTGGGACCAAGAAATGATACATGTCTGAGTTTTATTGGAGAAACATAGATAATGCAGAGAATGGCCATCAGATCTCTTCTCCTGGACACAATGGAGCAAAGTGACCAGATGGGTCAATGTCAAGAGCCATTTCAATGTCTGCTTCAGCAGCAGTTTAGCGCTTAGGCCAAAGTTCCAGCATGATCCTATCCCTTCAAACCACAGGACAACCTGAGAGTCCCCAGAGTAATACTTTTCATCAGTTATTTTTAGAAGAAATGATATGTGCTGTCTTGGTATCTTGTCATTATGCCCTGACTAATGTCCATACACAGTGAGTTAGCATGTGTCTCCCATGGTGCCCTGTGTTGAGGTTTCTGGTTTTAATCTAATGGCTTCTTAACTGATGACCACTTTGTATCAGAGTGCTAGTGTTCGATTTTTTCTCTCCCCGCTTCGTCCTCCTATCCCCATCCTAAAAAGCAGTAAGTTGTGCTGATTTTTCCATCCTCTAGGATAGTTATTGTCGTTATTAATAGACTTCTGATATATTATTATAACTCCTAACTAGGTTCCTCAAACCAGTAGGTTGGGAAACTGCTGTCAATTCAGGTATAATTTATTAATTTTATGATCAATAGTGGGCCTTAACTGAAACATAAATATGCTAAAAGCTAAATCAGAACTGAGCAATTTGTGATTTCATAAGTTGTGGTTTAGTTATATTTTCTTTCCAAAATCTAAATATGAACCAAGTTGTATACCACTCTTTGATCAGAGGTACTTAGAACTGTCAACTCACTTAGCTTATCCTTGTAGCTGGAAACTGAAGTTCACCATACTTGGGAAATGCAAATTTATGGATGGGTTTTCTTTATTAATGGCTACTAATAATGGCCAGTGATCAAGGTAAAGCCTTTAGCAAATAATTACCTACTTAATTGCTGCATAAATAGGGTAGTTCTTGAATTTCTAATTGTCTTCCCTGCTAAACTTTAATGTCAAAATAAATTGTCTTAGGAAGTAATAAGTGCATTTCCTTTTATGTAGGTATAATTTAATTGCAAGTGCCTTTTTAAAAATCATTTGTAAACTAACATCTCTCAGCTTTTTGTAAAAATATGAAAATATCCCTTTACTAAGCAGTTAATAAAAGGGGATTAGTAGGTTGATTAGTGGCTTGAGTATCGACCGTCCTCGAGGTTACTATTAGAAGTCAGATTTGAAATCTAGGTACCTTCCTTCATTCTCTTCAGGTTCTCTGATGACAATTTGCTTCAAAAGATAAGGTGGTGTCTTAAAATAAGTAATTAACATCATTTGGAAGAACTGAGCTTTCTTAATATAATCAGTGTGATGTTTAATACATACCAGACCCCAAAATCTGCTGTTAAAAATCCAGATTTCATAATTTGGTTACTGTAACTGCTCTAATTTGAATTAACTCTCATTGTCCTTTGACAATGAACACCTCTAGGTGGGACTCAGAGGGAAGTGGGAGTGCACCAGTAATGAAGGGATGTGTACACTTGCCTTTATCTTCCTTCCTGTCCCCAGGAATGATTTCTG
The DNA here is from genome assembly GCF_036562045.2 of Rhinolophus sinicus. Lineage (NCBI taxonomy): Eukaryota > Metazoa > Chordata > Mammalia > Chiroptera > Rhinolophidae > Rhinolophus > Rhinolophus sinicus. The sequence goes on from NC_133752.1 coordinate 49,961,080, forward strand.
ACACAGGGACCAGCAGGTTTGTGCAGATGTGGAACCCTGTCTTCTCCCCTGTGTTTTCCTGCCTTATCTGTTCTAACGCTGCTCTAAGCTAAAAGATGACTGAATTTCCTGCCACGAGCTGTCTTTATCCCCAATTTATTTGTGTGTCAAGCCTCTGCAGTGTTCCCCTAAGCCAGACTGCCCTGTGCCGACCTGATTTTTGAAAACTCTGAGAACAACACTATTAACAGTTTTATCGTCCTCACATCACTCAGATAACATATAGCCCTGCTGCTTCAACTCCTCTCTGCTTCCCCCAGATTAGATATAATAAAACATCTAGATAATCGTCAGCACTGCATAGAAAATTTCTTTTAAAAATTGTCATTTCAGAGATTCAAAAACGCACTGTGGTGAAAAGTTTAAGTTTATACATTGTGGCTTTAGAACTCTGCCTCATAGTCTGAGTGTATGATTTAAATTTTTAAATTTTAACATTTTGTTTTCTTCCCAGCTCTTGTGGTAGCTGTTCTTCGCTTCATACAACTGAAACCAAAGGTTTTAAATCCGTGGCTGAATATTAGTGGATTGGTGGCACTGTGTCTGGCTTCCTTTGGAATGACCTTACTTGGTAATTTTCAGGTACTTCACTTGGCCTTTTTCACCTCCATCTCACACCTCACCTAATCAGTTACCGATTATCGTAGCACTGAGGGAGACTCACTGTGTGGCCCGTATAATTCTGCACGAATCTTAAACTAATAGCGGTGCCTAATATGCACGAGTTCTGCAGGAGTCAGCCCGTTGTGGTTTCTCAGCCTCGTCTACCTAAGTTCACATTACAAACGAGGGTGCTCACTACGCACTGGAAATACAGTATAGCTATTAGGGAAAGGGGCTACTATTTTTTCTACAAAGGATTTCAAAATGCTTTATACTTTTTTTCAGAACAAATTGTTTCCTAATGTACCTTTCTAGAAAACGAATAGGATCATTGCCTTTCTATAATTCAGCACTGAATATCCTTTTTGGATGAAAGCTTGCTTTTCAGATTAGCAAGCGCAGGTGGGAGTCAAGTTTGAAACCTTGGAATTTCTATAGAACGTCTATGACTTGTGTAAGGATACACTAACTCTTCTTCCCAGATATTTAGAAGTCCAAGTTCACAACATTTAATAATTTCTCCTGCCAATAATACCATCACCAACTCTTGACCTGAACGACTTCATTTGTGAAATAAACAAGGAGAACCCTGCACTGTTAAAGTAGTTGTCTGATTTTCCCGCCTCCATTCTCTCCCCAGAATCGTCTAAACTATGCTGTATACAGCTGCTAGGAACTGCCTTCTTATAATTAAACACCGATCCTGATACCTCTATCCCTTCTATTGAGAGAAATCCAAATGGCACAGACATTCAAGAACATATAGTGGATTTTCTAAGACTGTCTCTTGTCCTGATAATAAGACGCTCAGTCCTGATAATTGACTAAACCAGGCTAACTCATTCCCCAACACTTCCCCTGGCACATAGTAGCCCTCAATAAGTATTTTTGACTTGATGGGTCGTTTGATAGGCAATCCCACCAATTCCTCTTAACTGTTCTAGGTCTCATCCCATATCAACTAGACAACAAGAAAGCAGCATTTGGAGAATATATTGGCTAGGACAATGAATTATCAAGAGAATATTTGAGAGTTTATCCTGTTAAACTCTGAAATGGTAGGGCACGGAGCATTTTCATTGAGATTTGGGTGGAGTCTTTCCCCCTCACTTACCTGTCTGTGCTGCAGGAGCTGACATGTTGTAAAGTGCTCAAGAACTATCATTTCTCTCAACTAGGATTTGGCTGGAAGTTACTGAGTAGATGTTTTGCTCTTTACTAAAGTCCTACAAAAAGCCCAGAGATTGGGTTGTTTTGGTGAACAACAAATAGTCAAAGCCATGAATGATGACACTAGGTATGAAGAACATTCTCTGGAATATCTACAGAGAATATACAGGAAACGAATAACAGATTAGTTGCCTGTGGAGAAACCAGGTGGCTAGTATTACAAGACAGCCTTTTCAATCTATGTTCTTTTTATAACTTTTGAGTTTGAACTATATTATCTAACTATATTATCTATTTTTAAAATTAGGTTAAAAGTAATTAATGAATAGAGTTTAGAAAACAAATTTTGTAGAAGTAAAATTTGATTTGAGGAATCATTATTTAAGTTTTGAAAATACGTCTTTTGAACTATGAGAGAAAAAAGTGACTTCTTTCAAAGAAGAGGGGAAAAAAATCCTACATAAAAACCCCAAAAAATAGAAAAAAATTGTGAAAGGAAATATTGATTAGATACAACCATTATTCGCAGCAATGTCAAACAGTAAAACATCTAAAGGCAATGGCAATTCAAAAAATAATATTTTTCACCATGTTTTAAAAGCCATCTCTTCAAAACAGATTTTTCTATATGTGTATTTTTAAATATATGTGATTACTAAAGGTGTTTTAAGTGACAAATTAATTTTTAAAACAGTAGGTAATGATTTGGGGAGTTTATATCTCTAACCCCCAATTGAAATAACCCAATTGGATCTCCTTTTACCCATTAACTCTATAAATGCCATGACCAGGAATCTTCAAACACTGTGGTTCTTAATGGATCTACAGATATGACAAAAGCTCACAGGTGGCAGTTTTATTATAATGGAAAACAAAATATAATCCCATTAACAATGAATTGGTCACAATACTGAGACAGGCCAGATTTGTAGGAGTAAAGAAGAGCCCAAGTGTTACTAATTGTCTATGCCAGTAAAATCCTGACCTACTTAGAATTGGTCTTCAATCAGTAAGTACACAGCCAGGTCCCAGGTCTCATCTTAGTCTGGAACACAAAGTTTGGGGTATATGTTTGTAGAAACTTTGACATTTCTCCTTTTTGTGTAACTTTCCTGTTTTTTTCTTTGACTTTTCCACAAAGCTTTTCTGGAAAATAAATTCAAGGAATAGATTACGACTGCCTATATGGTTTTTCTAAACAAATTTCTTGAGGTTTGGGGGTATTTCCCTTCTTCCCTTCAGGGTTCAAACCAACTGAGAACTGACTGACCCAAGGAGCCAGTGGACATGAAGGAGACGAATCTTTCTAAAATCTATCATCCTATTATTGGGATATCACTTCACCTATTTTTTACTCCTGCACATATTCCATTGGCTTTTGTCTTTTCTGAGTGGGCCTCCACATGTCACCATCTGTTCATCCCTTAGCTCACTAATGATGAAGAAATCCATAATGTCGGAACCTCCTTGACCTTTGGATTTGGCACCTTGACCTGCTGGATCCAGTCTGCATTGACTCTCAGAGTGAACATTAAGAATGAAGGACGGAAAGCTGGAATTCCACGAGTTATTCTCTCAGCAGTGGTCACTCTCTGTGTAGTCCTCTGTATCCTTTGAATGTGAAAAGGTTCTTTGCCAGTGAGATTAGAACACAGATAACTTGTCTATATAGAAGAGGAGAGAATTGGCCTTTCCCAGTTGGTTAGGATAGACTGTCAGATCATCTCCAAATTGTAGGCAAAACAGAAAAGTAAATGGGTATAAAAACAAAAACTCTCAGACTTATTTTTATGCCAAAGGAAAGATGGAGAACTGAAAATAAGACAAGCTCTGCCTAAAGATTGTTTCAATCTATAGAAGTGATATCATGCATTCTCCTTATATAATAATATAAAGCTTATTTACTAATAATGTAAAAGTATCCCTTTATGAAAAACAGAGAAAGCATAACCAAGATTTTTTAATGATTTTTTTCCCTCCATCTTAAATTTTTTTTTCATTTGTGACTTTATTTCATTTCATCCTGTTATTTCATTTAATTTATTAATTCTAAAGTGAATTTCCAGGGACAAATATCTTTGAGGAAAATACACTTTTCTGGGAAACAAATTCAAGAGTTAGGTTACCGCTGCATGTATAGTTGTCCTAACCAAACATTTTAGAGGTTTTGAGGTGCTCTTTATTTCCCTTCCTCCTTAAGGGTTTAAACCAATGGAGAACACAAAGAGCCAGATGTGGATGAAGAAATCAGCCTTTATTCCTGGTAAATTTGGAAAGGAAAATGCCACAGGCCTCTTACAACCTGAAAATCAACTTATCCACCCAGTAACAAGTAGAGAAACCAGGGAAAGGAAGAGGAGAGCACTTCACTCAGCTTAAGCCTAAACAGATCCTAGAGAGAGGCTAGTCTAGGATGGAGCACAGTGGCACCCCCTACTGGTGGCATGGCCCAATGGAAGCTGACCAATTCCATTCCCACCAATCAGATTGCTTATTCGTTCTGTGGGCGGAGTGATCATAAATGTTCACTCCCATAGGTTCTCCTCAGAAAACTAGAGAAGACTGGAATAAGGTTCCTAGATGGTAGACTGTGTAACTAACAGTTACACATCTTCAATCATGTAACAGCCAATATTTATTGGGCACTTATATGTGAGAGGCATTATCCTAAGTCCTTCAGATGTATCAACTTCCTTAATGTTCACTTAACAGAAAGAATAGGGAAGCACAAAGGTTAATTTACCCAAGATCGCACACAATATGTAGTTTAAATCAGTATCTTGATTTAAACTCAGGCTCAGTTCTTGCACTCTTAACCAATACATGTCTTATGTTGGACAACGTGGCTTTAAAATATGAAAATATTTAGCGTTCGTAAATATTCTCTAGTTTAGTGACGAATGTGGAATCTGTTATTTCTTCTTCCATCGCAAACTGCCATTCAATCATTTTGGGTTTTTTTCCAAGTTCTGCCAGTCACATTAGAGAACATTTAAGAATTTGAAAATCAAGCCAAAAAACATTTTTACTGCTAGTAACTTGATAAAATATTTAATGAGTGAAAAGTTCAGAACTCTGCCAGTATCAGATTGGGAAGTTAATGGGGAAGATTCATCCCTTCCCCATTAACTTAAGTAATATTGTTATGGCAATATTTTGAACCCTCAGTCAGAAGAATATGTACAGACTTTAAATTATTCTGAGTTTTGAGCTTATTCCAAACAATTCTTCCATTTTATTTCTGAACACTTGGAACCATTTCTTGGTTCCCAGGTGAATGGATCCAGGCCTAATGAAGGGACCAAAGTTTGTCTGAAGTAGTTTCACATACTCTCTGAAAATTTCCCAAGATTTTAAGTGTAAGTTCTGAAGATAGAACTAATTCTAAAAGGGCATTTCTAATTTTTCTAAATAAATGTATTTAGTCCTTGGCCTCTTGGTCTTTCACTGAAGCATGCTGTGAAACTTTATCCACACACACACTCCATATATATTAAGACATAGGAGTCTTATCTGTTTGTATTTTTAATTGCATATTTTCATTTGGGCACAAGTTTCAATGTGACACCAGGAATGAAACTAGCCTATACGGTATTGTCTGAAAGACAACAGTGAAAACTAGACAGAAGTGGAAGAGGGACCACTTAAGACATTATTAGTAGGACTGCAGAGATAAATGTATTATAGCTTATATAGAAGTAGTTAGCGATCTGATGTGTTCAAAATTGTTTCTGCAGATAGAATGATGACTATGAATCCATAGTCATTTGCAGTGATTTTTAAAAAGGTAGCTTTATCTTTCTGGTCAACTACTTCCTTTGGAATTGTAATCCTCTTGCTAATCTCAGTTTATTAGGTGGCCATATAGTGGCTGAATGTATGGCCTGGGAGTTAGAGTGCTTGTGTTTGAATCGCAGCTCCAGCAGTTAACACCTGTGTGATGGCAGGCAAGTTGCTTGTCCATTTGGCCTGTTTCTCTATTTTTAAATGATCTGATGATGATCATAGGGCTATCATGATAATTTAGATTTTCCATGAAAGCACCTAGAAACATGTCACACAAAGAGATAACATTACCTAGTGTTTACGTCGATGTTTTCTTCAGCAAATTCTGTCAAGCTAAGTCTTGTTAGTAGTGAGAGCAAGAGCCAGATTTTTCCTGTAACCTGTCTCTAGAAAAGAGCCCAGTTTTATTTAAAGTGGCTGATGGGGGTTCTTTCCTTGACTGCTCCTCCCCAGACTTCATCCTCATGGCCCAAGGCATCCACATGTACGCAGCCAGGGTCCAGTGGGGGCTGGTCATGTGCTTCCTGTCTTATTTTGGCACCTTCGCTGTGGAATTCCGGCATTACCGTTACGAGATTGTTTGTTCCGAGTACCAGGAGAATTTCCTAAGCTTCTCAGAAACCCTGTCCGAAGCTTCTGAATATCAAACTGACCAGGTGTAACCCATCAGTTTTTCCTTGCTGGTGAAGTGGGTGTGATCATGGGGGAGGGCCCAGGAGGACACACACACAGGACTTGACACATAACCTCATGACACATTTTACACACACACACATTCTCAAACATGTTCATGGCCACATTTGCCAAATGAGCTTTTCAGGGTATTATTTCTTTAACAAAAAAGCACAAGCCCTTATGTGTCAAAATACACCGTTACACTGAGAATATATGCACGACAGAGCAAGAAGCTTGTGCATGATCACCTTTATCCCTCTTGCTCCCAATGCTCCCTGTTCTTCTCATTCTCGTCACATACTTCAGACATTGTGATCACCCTACTATAGGGTAGGGCAGGTCAAATGTAATATGGGAATAATGCCAGTTCCCGAAGTTGCCTTCAGATCCAAAGGGCTTGGAACCAGCTCATGAGGAAGTTCTGAATCGGGCACTAACACTCTAATGTATAGAGTGTCATCTAATTGGATGGAAACTGTATAGAGATGTGACCTTGTGTAACCTGTGGAAAGGCATGGGATCAAGGATAGGACTTTCCCACAAAAACTCCATCATTGTTCAGTGGTTGGATGTGAGGATTCAGTGAAAGGAATATGCTACAAACTGTGAAGGTGAAACCCACCACGGTGATTTGGACTAAACTGTGACTGAGAAGTATTACCAAATGTGCATATTTGTAGGGACATGGCCTACGAGGAATGGAACAAGATGGGGCAGCGAGGGCACGGTTTCATTTTTGCTGTTAATAGTATGCTATGTATAGTTTTTGTTTTATATTTCATGGCTTGCCTTCTCTTTTGCAGTAACTACCAACGGTCTCTCAAAGCTTCTTGGACAAAGATGTAGGCCAAATGCAAGAGATGAGCTTGTTTTGTTTGGGTTCAACCATGATAAAAGAAAAAAAAAGTGACCTGCAGGCTTAATTTGCTGCTTTTATGTTTGAAGCTAAGAAAATGTTGACAGAAAAGCACAAAGAAACATGTGTGGAGGTAATAAAAAGAGCTCCTGCTGGACATTTATAAAAGATAGGCGTTTTAGAGCATCTGGTTACAAGTCCAAATCAGGGGAGAGTCTCTTAATATGTATCGCTAGCTCAAATTTAGGATTTTGGGGAGGTTAAGGGCTTTGCATATTTGTAATTTGTAGAAGCCAATTAAAGGGTTATCGTCCCCCCAAACAAATTGGCACAGCTGTCCCCAACTGCCTAACACGTAGTTGCCACCAGCTAAGAGTTTAGAACTCAATCTGTAGGCCTGGGCTTTTGAGGCTATGCTTCATAAAGAACAGAATTCTAAATTCAGCATGTGTTAGAGTAGGCCAAGTTGACAACCCTCCGTGAGTGCACTTTGTTTCAAGAGATCCCCAAATTTACTTTATATAGGGGACTGGGATTTCATGGACTATAATGTGAAAAACATTGTTTTTTAATTCAACCCAAACTCAGCTTCTTGGGGTGGGGTGGGGGTCAATGACTTTTCTTCTCTGTATTTATCTCCACCTGCTAGCACAGTGCCTGGCACAAAATAGGTGCTCAACAAATGTCTGTTGAATAGAATTATTGTAAATTTAAGAGTAGAAAAAAGGAGTATCAATAAAGGCTCAAAGACGAGTGAGAGAAAAGAAGATGACTATTTCAAGGAAAACGGGAATGGAAGAAATGAATAAGGGTCATATGGGGGAGTGAGAATACTTATAAGTGACAAGCAAAATGTGAGGAAAAGAATCAAACAGAGAGTATTCTATTAAAAAGGCATCTTACTGTAAATAGTCCAAGGTGACATTATTTTAGAATACTGTTTTTGGGTTTCCTTTTCCTTTTTATATTTTAAAATTTTAATCAGAGAACAAACATTTATGAACTTTTCTTTTACTCTACACGATCCAAATTAAACAGCTTTTGGTGATGCACTGTACACTTTCTTAAGAGCATATCTAATAGCACATTTTAGCAGAATCAAGCAATGAGTGGCATTATTCATTGGGATCTGACCACTAAATAAAATTCTTTTATTCAGAATTGTGATTTGTATCTTACATTAACATCTCTTCTCTAATACTGAAGCATGTGTAAACTCAATGAGACGTTATGTTGAAAATGAACTTCAGTGTTCATTTTCAGTGTTATGTTGGTAGTTTATTTCTAGGGTGTTTTCCAACACCAACAACCAATTCTCTGATTCTCTTGACACCCACTGGATGTCCTACTATTCAGTTCAATTCTGACATTAACTACCCAGAGCTATTGTCAGACCCCACAGGTGTAAGGGGGTCCCACAGACTGCTTTCACTTCAAATGTCAGCTACAAGTATTGGGCCCCAGGTTACCCACACTTCTGTCCAACTTGGTTATAAAGTTGGGGAGTTCCCACAACTCCCTTCCCTTTTAAGTTTGGTAATTTGCTAGAATGGCTCACAGAACTCAAGAAAACAGTTTACTTCCATTCACCTGTTCATTATAAAGGCTATAACTCAAGAACCACCAAATGAAAGCAATACATAGGGCAAAGAAAGGGAAGGATGGGTGCAGGGGTGTGCCATCCTCCCAGCATTTCAATGTGTTCACCAACTCAGAAGCTCTGAATCTGTTCAAGAGTTTATAGAGCTCACTCTCCAGCACCCTTCCCCACCCACTTCCCAGAGGTAGGTCAGGAGGTCTAATCACTTGGTCATTTCCAGGTGACCAGCTTCATCCTAAGGCTATCTAGGAGCCCCATCCTAAGGGATCTCATTAACATAAACTCGGGAGTTCATTATGAATAACAAAATACACTCCTAACACTCAGGAAATTCCAAGAGTTTTAGCAGCTCTGTAGCAGGAAGTGAGAACAAAGACCAAATAATTTTTGTATTATACCATACATTTAAATAAAGATCAAGATGACAGAACCTTCTAGGAGTTAAGAACAACAGCCTTCTCTACGAGGCTGAGCCCAGGGCATCTGCATGTGGAATGAGTGGCCCTGGAGGATCTAATGCAGATGGCCTAGAGAACTGTGTCTGAAATACACTAAACTACATTTTTGGTAGTCCAGCTAAGTCAAAGAAGCAAAGTTCCCCTCCTGGTTAAGAGAGAAATATATTTTTTTAAAGGTTAACATTTTTAAGGTTCAATAGGTGTTTTTTTTTACTTAATGGAGGACTGACAGTGAGGTAAAGTTTTATTACCTGTATTCTTTATTGTTGTTGCTTTTTTTGCCTGCCCCTGGTATGGGAAAGTAAAACCTTTGTATCCTGAAATTTGTAATCTATTACTTATAATGGAGCAGGAACACCACTGTTTATTTTTGTCCTTAGGCATTGTGTCAGGCGGGATAGGTTGGGCTTTGCCATCCCCAGATAAAGCTAATAAAATAAAAGTTCGTTTCTCATACTAGATGTGTCCAGGGTTCGTAAGGGGCTCTGCTCATGGCTATGATTCAGACCCTGGCCGACGGAGGCATCTCAACACATGCTTCCACAATGGCTGACACTCAAGGAAATGTGGCAGACTGCTCACTGTTGCGAAACGACCAACACCACTTAAGTTACAATTCACTGGCTAGGGCAAATCAGATGGCCATATTTGAGAGTGGCACTCCTACCATGTGCCCAGAATGCATGAAACATTTGTGAACACCCTAGCAACCACCACAGACTTCACATTTTTTCAGATGTCTTTGGTCATTGCCATTCCTTTGAAGTGGGAGTTCCAAAGGATCAGTAAAGACCCATCATCATACAGAAAGAAAGGAAGGGGTTACTGTGAGGCTGGGATAGAGCACCGAATTACAAGTATGAAGAAGAATTCAAATATGAGAGAATGCAATTCCACTGAGCCTAAGGACTCTTGGCCACATCTAAAATGTATTCTATTCCTCAAAGTAGTGGGATCCAAAAGTTTGGGGGAAGAAAATAATTCCACATATAAAATTAGTTGATTTTCATAATTCTCAGCTCCATTATCAGTTCTGATTTCCAATTAACACTCCTCAAAGTGAGGGTTCCAAGAAACAGCAAATATCCAAATTTGAAGTCCAAAGAAGGGAGTGTAGGTGAGAAGACTAGGTCACTCACTGGAAAAGCAAAGATCTTTTATTAGCATAAAATATGCTTTTATTTCTTCTCTCTTTAAAAAAGTCCTTATTTGTTGTTTCCCACCCTTCTCTCCCAATTCTCTTTTGAACCCACTCCAATCATGCCCCTGCTCCTACCACGTCACTGGAACTGCGTTACTCAAGCTCTCCAAAGACCGTGGAATGGTACAGTGGTTAGTTCTTTTAATACCTTATCAAGACACATAAGCAACACTTCACAATTGGATCACCTCCCTGCTTAAAACATTTTCTCAACTTGGCTTCCAGAACACTGTGCCCTCTTAATTTGCACCCAGCTTTACTGTCTACTCCTCAGTCTCCTTTGCTGGGGCCCTCTTCTCCCTGCTGTCCTAGTATATTAGAGTGCCCGATGACTCAACATTTAGAATTCTTCCTTCCTATCTATACTCACTCTCTTGGTGACCTCATCCAATCTTCTAGGTTTAAATATTGCCATATGCTGACCTCTCCCAACTTCTCTAGCTCAGATCTCTATCCTAAATGCCAGACTGTATATTCAACTACCTATCTCCACTTGAAGGACATCTCAAGTTTAACACATCCTGACCTATCCCTTTAAACTCGTTCCTCCCAGTTTTCCCATCTAAGTTAATTACAACCCATCTGTCAGTTGCTCAGACTGAAACCTTCAAGTAATCATTATCTCTTCTTTCTTTCATCTCCGTATTTGTCAGCAAATCGGTTTGCTCTATCTTCAAATTATACTATAATTTGTCTACTGCTACCACCTGGTCCAAGCCACTTCCATCTCTCCTGGACTTTTATAATAGCCTACACAAACTGGTCTCTCTGCTTCCACTATTTGCTCCCTTCAGACTGTCCTCAACACAGAAGTCAAAATGATCTTGTTAAAAGCTAAATTAGATCAATGGCTTCTCTTGCACTCAGACTAAAAACTCCAATCACTGAAATGCCCTATAAAGCCCAACCAGACTTGCCTTTCCACCTTTTATTCTTTCTGTTCCAGTCCCTCTGCCTCCTTGTGTTTCTCCAACAGAGAGGCATCCTCTGGCCTTAGGACCTTTGCACTTGCTGAAACCACTAGGGGACCCCAATAATTTAAATCTCTCACCTTCTTCACCTACTCAAACATAATTTTTTGAGGCCTCCTTGACCTCTACAATGTAATCCCCTCAAGCCAACCCCAGCACTATCACTCATTCCAGCTTTATTTTGCTCTATAGCTTTTTAAAAACATAATCTTGTGATTAGTTAAAATTCTAACACACATAGCATTCTAACATTATTGTGGCGACAGAGCCAGGAATGCAGTTTCCAGCTCTCAGCCTCACATGGAAAGGTGCTGGCTCAGGTAGTAAATGGCCATCAACTGTGATTGGATGGCTATCAGCTGTGGCTAGTTGGCTGTCAGCTGTAATCAGTGAGCCATTGGCCACTAATATAACTGCCGAGGCTACGCTAGCAGCAAATGGGGGGCTAGCAAGAAGATGGTGGCTGAGCTAGCGAGGGCAGATTGCAGCTAGCAAGTGAGGTTGGTTGGCAGAGAAAAGTGGACGGCAGGTTGCATATAGTGTGGTTCCTGCTTCCTGTGTCTCCAATCCAGCCACCAATGAGACTATAGTGGTCTGACTCCCATTTATGGCTCTGTGGGTGTTCCTTTTTGGCCTCACCATATCCTGCGTTCTTATGTGGGAAGTGGGACCATAGACCCCCACATGACACCCTGCATGACAAATGGCGCAGCAAGCAGGATATGGTCAGAATTTTCAAAGGGGTAACGGAGCACTTTATACACGTGAAAGCTCAGCTTCAGGAAGCCGTGAGGAGTGGCGCTGGGAACGGGAGGCGCGGTCAGCCTGGGAGATTTTAGCCTCCAGACAGCACACCACCCTCTAGGCCAGGGGTGTCAAAACTTTTTTCAACGTTTTTTACTAAGGGCCATATGCGGTAAAATACACAAACAGCCAGGCCACTCACTCAAGGTGAAGTATGTATTGCCTCGCCTGGTTTATTTAAGTAAACTAAATATATTTTTGGAATTTGCTGCGGGCCAATTAACAATGGATTGCGGACCGCAGTTGGTCCGCGGGCTGCAGTTTTGACACCCCTGCTATAGGCCATAGAAGGCGTCACCTTCCTTTTGGTGGTCCGCTGCTGCCATGGGCTCTAGAGTTGTGGACATCTTACACCGGGACTACCACCCACTCAGACACCTGGCATGTCAGCCAAGATTCCGACCAGCACAGGAAAAGCCTTGTAACTGCTGGAGAGCTGGAACCCCGTGAGGGGTGGGAAGATGCAGACGGTTCTCCAACCAGAACAGGCCGTCAAAAGCGAAGGTTGTTGCGGTCATTGTGGCCCTGTGGGCTGGGAAGTGCTTGTTGAGGCCCTCACTCCCAGGTTGGGGAAGACTTGGAGCCCTCGCCCTGTGGAGAGGGCACACACTGTGAGGCCAATGCACAGCCCTGGCGAATGCCTGTGGACTATGGGGAATGGGCTCCATCCCTAATTTGATGAACCGCTTGACTGTTTGCTTGGGAATGTACCACCATGTAGTGGAACCGGAGGATGTTTGCTTCCTGTGTCTTGACTGGCCGCCATCGAGAACATGTAAGCACCTTGACTGTGAGTCACTGTTGTTCCAGCATGGTACCCTGAGAGGCCCAGAGTGGCAGTGCCCTGAGAGCCCTGGCTGAGTCCAGGAAGTCTGGCTGTGCCCAGAGAGAGTGGCAGTGCCCTGAGAGGCCCTGGCTGTGCCTGGGGAAACTGGTGGTACCCTAAGAAGCCCAGGAAGTCTGGCTGTGCCCAGAAGGACTGGTGGTGCCCTGAGAAACCCCGGTTGTGCCCAGAGAGCCTGGTTGTGTCCAGGATATTGCATTCACCTCCAGGCTTCTCGCACAGGGCCCCTTGTGGAAGACGCTTGTTGCTTGTTGCGTAGATTGTGAGGCAAGACCCTGTAGGCATGGAGTGTGGGGACAGAGCGAGGAGTGCAGTTTCCAGGCTCTCGGCTTCACGTGGAAAGGTGCTGGCTCAGGTAGTAAATGGCCATCAGCTGTGATTGGATGCCCATCAGCTGTGGCTAGTTTGCTGTCAGCTGTAACCAGCGAGCCATTGGCCACTAAAATAACTGCCGTGGCTACGCTAGCAGCAAATGGGGGGCTAGCAAGAAGATGGTGGCTGAGCTAGCAAGAGCGGATTGCAGTTAGCACGGCGGATTGTAGCTAGCAAGTGAGGTTGGTTGGCAGAGAGAAGTGGATGACAGGTTGCGGATAGTGTGGCTCCTGCTTCCTGTGTCTCCAGCCGCCAGCGAGAATATAGTGATATGACTCCCCTATCTATGGCTCCGTGGGTGTTCCTTTTTGGCCTCACCATGTCCTGCGTTCTTATGTGGGGAGCGGGACCAGAGACCCCGCATGACATCCTGCATGACAATTATACTTTACTTGTTTTATTATCTCATTCTCTCTACCCCTAAAATGCAAGTTTCATGAGGGCAGGGATTTTTGTCTGCCGTGTACTTGGCACCTAGAACAGTGCTTAACACATAGTTAAGTGCTTAATATTTAAAAAATAAATGAATGACAGGTAGCTGACTCCCTTTTTCCTTCCTTTCTTCCCACTCACCCTTCCTTCCCTTGCACTGTTTTTTTCCCTTCCTCCTCCCTCCCTTCCTTTCACAAAGCTCTGTTGCCCTGTTTTGGTTGGAGCAATCATAAGCCCTCACTCAGAACCTCAGAATGAGACTTTATTTGGAAACAGAATCATTGTAGATGTAATCACTTGAGATGAGGTCATGATAGGCCCCCAATCCAATACTATGGGTGCACGTCTAAGAAGATAGCCATGTGAAGACACAGATATACAGGGAAAATGCCATGTGAAGATGGAGGTAGAGATTGGAGTAGTGCCGCTACAAGCCTAGTAATACTAAGGATTGTCAGTTGTCACCAGAAGCCAGGAGGCTTGGAACAGATTTTCCTTCACTGCCTCCAGAAGGAACCAATTCTGCTAACACCTTGATTTCAGGCTTAGCATCCAGAACTGTAAGGTAATAAATTTCTGTCACTTTAAGCCACCCAGTTTATGGTATTTTGCAGCCCTAAGAAACTTATACAATAGATAAATATTAAAAGAAAATATAAATGTATTTGTGATTTGTAACTCCTTTTTTTCCTATCTGATTTAAAAGACAACTGCATAAAGCAATAATTATAAATCTATGTTCATGGGCACACAATGTACAAAGATGTAATTTATCACAACATAAGTAGGAGGGGCAAAGTTTTATATCCCATTAAAACTAAGGTAGTATTAATTAGAACTGTCATAAATTAAGATGCTAACTCTAATCCCCAGAGGAATCACTAGGAAAATAAGAATATATGGTGAAATAAACAACAAAAGAATTAAAATGGTATACTAGAAAATATGTATTTAACACAAAAGAAGGCAGTAATGGAGGACTGAACAAAAAAGATATAAAAAATATAGAAATCAGTTTTAAAGTATATAATACAATATTATTGACTCTATTCACTATGCTGTACATTAGATCTCCAGAACTTATTCATCTTTTAGTTGCAAGTTTGTACCCAATAGCAAAATGACAGAAGAAAGTCCTTATTCATAATTGCGTTAAATGTAATGGATTAAACTCTTCAGTTAAAAGGCAGAGACTGGCAGAATGGATTTAAAAACATAATCCACTATACACTGTCTATACAAGACACATTGTAGATTCAAAGACATTTTAGGTTGAAAGTAAAAGGATGAAAAAAGATATGCCATGCAAATAGTAACCAAGAGGGCTGGAGTGGCTGGAGTAATATCAGACAGAATAGACTTTAAGACAAAAACTGTTACAAGAGACAAAGGACATTCATTATAATGTTAAAGAGTCACTCATCAAGAAGACATAACAATTATAAACATGTATACACCTAAAACAGAGCAGCAGAATAAATGAAGCAAAGATAGAATTGAAGGGAGAAACAGTTCAACAATAATAGATGGAGATTTCAATACTCCACATTCAATAATGGATAAACAACTAGACAGAAGGTCAGCAAGGAAAAAGAAGACTCAACACTAAAAACCAAGCAAACATCTACAGAACATTCTACCCAACAACAGCAGAATACATACTCTTCTCCAGTGCACAAAGGATATTCTCCAGGATAGACCATTTGTTAGGCCACAAAACAAGTCTCAATAAATTTAAAAAGACCAAACTCATACAAAATATGTTCTCCAAATACAATGTAATGAAATTAGAAACCGACAACAGAAGGAAATTTAGGAAACTCACAAATAGGTGGAAACTAAGCAACAGTCTTAAACAATGGATCAAAGAAGAAATCACAAGGGAAATCAGGAAATACTTTGAGATGAATGAAAACAAAAACACAAGATACCAAAACCTATGGGATGAGGTGAAAGCAGTGCTCAGAGGGAAATTTAGAGCTATAAATGACTATATTAAAAAAGAAGGTCTCAAAGCAGTAACCTAACCTTCCACCTTAAGAAACTGGATAAAGAGGCAGCTAAACCCGAAGCAAGCAGAAAAAAGGAAATAATGAATATTAGAGTGGATATAGAGAACCCAAAAAACCAAACGTTGGTTCTTTGAAAAGATCAACAAAAGGGATAAACCTTTAGCTAGACCTCATAGTCACTCAATTTTATTTTTGTTCCCCATTCCATTGACACTGCGCTTGGTCCAATCCAGGGGCCACAGCTATTGACTTACTTGCATTCTTATCAGCACTTGACACATTTGAGCACTCCCTTCACTTGGATCGCGTGCTACATCTCCTGGTCTGCCCAATCCTTTTTCATTTCCCTTGCTGCTTTCTCTCCTAAACTTGATCTCTAATGTTGGAGCCTGAGGGCTCTGTCTCCACTATCAACAGACTCTTCTTACATGACTATGTCCCACGGCTTTCAATAGCATCTCTAGGCCAATGAATTCCCAAATCTAGGCTTGAGCTCTAGACTTAAATCCAACTGCTTTTTGGTCATGTCTACACTGGCATCTACACTGACATTTCGCACTTTACATGCTATGTCACCAGTTTTTCCAGTGGCACGATCTCTCCATTTGCTCATGCTAAAAATCTAGGAATTACCTTTCCAAGTCCAATCAATAAACAAGTGCTGTCATTGTCACCTCTAAAACATTCTGAATATGTCCACTTCCATATATTTCCAATACGGTCGGTCATCCTAAGCCAAGCCACCACCATTCTTTACCTTCATTACTCCAACAGCCTTCTATCTTAGATCTAGCAGATTGGCTCTCTCAAGCACCATTCTATCCACTAATTGGAGAAGTTGGAAACCTAAAGACATGTCCCAGAGATGTTTATACGTAGAGTTCTGGGTTGGAATTAGATACTGCCAATTAAATGCACTAGCACAAAGTTAGAAAAGCAAAACAGAAGCAATCTTCTTATTGGCGTTGATGTTGGAAAGCAAGGTGAGAGTACAAGTGTTTAGAAGAAGTTGTAATGGTTGGACTCCGTATTCCGGTGTCCGGCCAGCTTCCTGGATTGAGTAGCAGTCAGTGGTGGCAGGCCTCCTAACTATGGATTGCAACTACTGTGGTGTCCTTCAACTCCAGTCCAGTGGCAGTCCCCCTGACTGCTACTGCTCTAGTTTGCCCCATTGATTTTGTAAACACCTCACTCCTTATTTTAAATCCCTTTCCAAATAAAATACCTCAAGTGGTTTCAGGGTTGGCACTCAACCCTGATACACCTAACTGGTTTTCCTGAATCTACTCTTGCCCGCCTATACCATTCTCCATCCAACAGAGAATTCCCTTAATGTAAATCACATTGTCATCTTCTGCTGAAAATTCTCCAGTGGCTTCCCAACACACTTAGAATACAACTCAAACCCTACCGTGGTACTAACCCCTAACGATCTGGCTTCTGCCCACTTCTTTGATGGCATCCAGCCACTGGCCTTCCCTCAGTTCCTGGAACAGGCCATGCTCTGACCTAGATCTTTACTATATGCTGTTCCATCTTCATGGAACACTCTTCCTTCTAGTTTCTTACATTTTCTTGTCATTCAGATCAAATGTTACCTTCTTAGCAACCCCCTGTAAAAAGCCACTCTATCCTATTTTCCCTGCATAGCACTTACTGGTATCTATTTGTTGTTGACTATTTATTGACTGCCTCCTCTAAGAATGTTATGTACCATGGTACTCCCGTGGGAAGAACTGTGTCCCCTCACAGTAGATCCAGAGCACATCATAGATATTCAATCAATATGTGAACAAACAACTTGGGTTAAATCTGTAAGGAAGGTGAATTCTACCTCTATTAGAGTTACTCCAAAGTGTTAGCAAAAACTACAAATTATTCTTAAATTAGGTTAAAAATAATAGTATTTTACCATCTGGGCATGGGTGGTGGATAATGAATTGTTTGTGCACATATTAATTCAACGTTGTGCTCTGATGGGAATTTTTAAAACCTGAAAACAAGTCCTTTTTAACACTGCCGCCTGAAAAACTGGCTATCCAAAAATCACCTATTTTTTGTTTAAATGTGACTTAGAGGACAAGGCGAAAAAGGGATTTTTGTATGTAGATTTCACTTAGGATTACTGCCATTTTTTCCAGACTACTCTGACTCGCATTTTTCTCTTAATGCTATCTCTTAGCTCCATCTGCTGTTATCTGGTGGCCTCACACTTGATAAGGTCTCTGGAGAAACAGCACCATCTGCTGGGCAAAGGCTGCTGTGCGCTTATCTTAGCAACAGACAGTGGCTCTCACCTTTCCTTGGGCAACTCTGAACAGCGGACATCAGTTAGACTTAGCAACTAAGGCCAGCGTTCCAGACGCCAAACAGGAAGCCCTGCTACTCCAGAACCGCTAATAAGATTAGAGAAGCTCTTTTATCTGAGGCTTCTCTTCCAAGAAACCAACGGGTTCTGACCCAACACTGGTAATCGGTGCCATCGTGAGAAAGAGCACAACTGAGGTAAATCTGGATTAAAAAACAGGAAGTAATAGGGCCACAATAAGAGACCTTTGCCCCTGTATTTTCTGCAAACAGGATGCTGAAAAAACTTGGTGCCTTTGTTCCTTTTGGAAATTCCAGAAGTGTGATTTTC
Organism: Rhinolophus sinicus; assembly: GCF_036562045.2. Classification (NCBI taxonomy): domain Eukaryota; kingdom Metazoa; phylum Chordata; class Mammalia; order Chiroptera; family Rhinolophidae; genus Rhinolophus; species Rhinolophus sinicus. The sequence continues at coordinate 49,979,541 of NC_133752.1, forward strand.
CTTCCTTCCCTTACCAAAGACCATGAATTTAACTGCATTTACTTCGTAGCTTACTACTACTTTCTAAGCATTGTTTCCTCCTTCATGACCAGTATACTTTACTAAGATCCTTTTCAATCACATTAATTGTGAATGAGTTTCTTACGATCTAAGAAATATTCCAATCACCCTTTTGGAATATTTCCTTTTGCACCCCTTTGATAAACTGATATTGCAACTTCCTCTTAATTTTTGAATCTATTTCTGTCCTCAACTGTGCAATATAGTTTTTCTGGTATACTTTTTATCATGGACAGTAAATGCCCCTTGCTGTAGACTGAATATTTGTGTCCCCCACAAATGCATCTATTGAAATCTAACCCTGAAGGTGATGTATTCGGAAGTGGGGCCTTTGGGAAGCCTTGGCCTTTGGGAAGCCTCATGAATGGGCTTAGTGCTCTTACAAAGGAAGCCCAAGAAAGCTCCTTCGCCCCTTCCACCATGTGAGGTCAGAGAAAACTGCAGTCTGTGAGGAAACGGGCTCTCACCAGACACTGAATTTGTCCACCATGATCTTGGACTTCCCAGTCTTTAGAACTATGAAATAGAATTTTGTTTCTAATCCACCCACTCTGTTATTTTGTTATAGCAGCCTGAATGGACTCCACCTTAATTCTCCACTGCCTAGATCCTAAGCACCCTCCTTTTCCTTCAATTCCTTTCTAATCTAGACCCTGGTGCATAATTTTCTCTCATTTCTTCCTTACGTTTCCAATTATTCTTTTACTTTCATTAAGAGTCACCTTCTGTCATCTTCCAGTGAGCTTTTTCAGAAATTGTATGAAGTTCAACATTTTATTACCATTTGTGGCTTTATCATCATTTACAAATTACTCTCCTAAGATTTACTTAAATTCATTTCCCTTTTACTACTCTTCTGTATTTTCAGTCTTTAGATTTCTTAGCTATTATTAGAAGATAAAAATTATCAACAAAAAATATTTTATATTCCGTCCTCTCATATTTGCAAGGCTACTTCCTTTTCGTTATTGTCAGGATTCCCAAAATCATTCCCCCAAGAATCATTAGTTTTTCTTGATTAATTAGAAGAATAATTTCCTCTTTCAACCTATACCTCAAGTGTAACAGTTTCAAAAGTGTAAGACCTCCCAGTTATATCCTGAATGTTTACTATCCAAAAGAAAATAACAACCAATGAGGTTAGTCATACTTCAAATAATAGCCAATGACTTTCCAGTGGCATTCCATTAAAACACACACACACACACGATTAAGGGAAAAACTAAAATAAATTCTTATTTTTTAAATCTCTACAGTTTCTCTTTTGATTATGGCAGTATGTGGGACACTTCAGGGATCTACATAAAACTGAGTGAAGAAGAAAATGTTTTTATTAATCACAACATGAAATTAATATGACATCCCATTAGAATTGAACCAGGATAAATAATGCTGTTATAAAATTTACATTTCTCACATACATTTCAGAGGAAAACAGTACATATTAGGGCTTTTCTAGGTCTTATAAACTGATTTCAGTAAACCTTTTTTTTTTACTAGTAGATAGCAATTAACATGTATTCTCAAACTGTGCTAAGGAGGAGTTAGAAAGGCAACTATAAAATCTATAATGAAAACAACTGGCAGCATGAGGACTGTTTTGTTAAGAATGTTAAGATGTTAAGAACCACATTTCTATTTTACCTGCTGTATCCGTGCACCTTTTTCATTGGTAAGGCAACTGCTTGCTGAGGGTGTCGATTAGAAAGTTTAAGTGATAGATACCTGGTTGATCAAGACTCAAACAAGCTTCCTTTCCCAATTTTGCTCTTGGAGTAGAAATAAACTGCTTTGTCTTTTGTATGTAGGGCGGCTAACATTTTGAAATGCAGCTATTGTAATCTTCTAACTCATAATTAAAAGCGGGGGATGAATTACTGTTAGCAATAAGTCTCTGAAATACTTCCAGGTTTTAAAATAACAAGGCTTCTAAAAAAAAAAGACAAGGCTTCTGAGTAACTTCTCAAACCTACCTTTCCATTTTGGTACACAAACTTGATAAACATTAACACATTTGATCTGTACTGTAGTGATTTCTTCTATCGACTATATTTTGCCCTCAATAAGGGTTAGAGTTATGGTTTCAAATAATTTCTACATATAAAGCCTCTTTCAATAAGTTTCCTTTTCACTGAACTGAGATTCTTCCCCTCCGCTTATGTGCCTTGAAAGGTAATTTGAACACATATATACGTATACTTGCATACATACATGTGTGTTTATACGTGTTTTCTAAGTAAGTTACTTTTACCATTAGAATAAAACTAGACTACAGGGACAACTCCGGAAAGACAGTTCACTGTTCCTTAGAAACCGTCCTCTAGGTTGAGGAAGGAAGGCACAGTTCGCTGAAGGATGAGATGAGGCTGTAGTAAGCCTTTTCATCATCTGTCAGCCCCGCATTGCCAGGTCGCACCACCACAGCTACATGCACGGCCGCTTCCTCAGCAGCACTGGCCTCTGTGAAAATCAAAATATGTGTCAGAAATGTCAAAACACAATGTCTGAGATTTGCTTCAAAGTAATCAGGAGGATGTGGGAATGTAAGAATCAAGCGTGTCCCTGATTTGATAACTGCTGAAGCCAGAAGAAGGGCATGGAGTGTTGGTGATATTATTCTCTTTTACAGTTCTTAATTTTTCTGTAATAAAAAAACGTAAATACATAATTGTAACCTGGCAGACTAGAATGACAGTGTATCTTAGGTTTCTGAGCTTTATTAAGTACTTATAAGTGCAAGACAGAGCCATGTTCTGTCCACAAGTTTCCTTCATTCCTTCCCATGAGTTCTGCAGAGAACTGAGCTGTTTCCCAAAAGGCAGGCTGTCAGGAATTAATGCCAGTGAAGCAGATGTGGAATCCCAGGATCTAATCAGGCCAATATACCTGCTCTCACATCCAAAGCCCAAATATGTCATAACCCCTGGCTAGATTGCCTATCTATTTTGCCTGGCAAATTCCTACTCTTTGAAATTCAGCTCAAACATCTTCCAGAACCGCTATCATCTGTATTAGAGCATCCTATGTGGTCCCTTAACACCCTGTATTTACCGTATCTTGCCGAGTACAATGCGCACCCACATTTTTGGCCCAAACTTTCAAGGGGAAAAAGTATTTCATTTTAATGTTTTCATTCAAATATTTATTTGTTTACATTTAAGTACTTGTTTTTTTGTATTATAAAGGAATTTTAGCATTTATTTTTTAACACTATGGTACAAGAAGTTTTATATAACAAATAATTACAAAACACAAGAACAGATACAAGGTACAAGAAATGTTATGTACCGGTAACAAATTTAAGATATTTACGCATCAAAGAAGGACAAGAACTCTGTCATTGCAAGTTTGTCGTAAGTTCAACAAAGCCGATTATTGTATTCCAGGGTATTATTTTGCATACGGATATCATTATTGATTTCTAGAATTACACTTTTAACTCATAAGCATAAATAATTAAAAACATTTATATAGATACGGAATGAGTACTACCCATGTATAACGCGCATCCTTATTTTTCCCTCACAGATTTAGGCAAAAAAATATATATTATACACCGCAAAATACGGTAGCTATGTCACAATATATTATATTATATTATATTATATTATATTATATTATATTATATTATATTATATTATATTATATTATATTATAAAGACCCGATCTTATAGTAATATAAGACTGGGTCTTATATTAATTTTTGCTCCAAGAGACGCATTAGAGCCGATTGTTCAGCTAGGTCTTATTTTCAGGGAAACACAGGAACAGAGAGCAAAACAAAGCCTTCGTGGAGATCCCATTGTCATCTAAATCTTCACAACCCTGAGGTATTGTGTTACTATCCCCATTCTACAGATATGGAAACTGAGAGCTAGCAAGTAGTAGAGCTAACGTTTGAAACTGTCAGTCTGACTCTGGTCTGTGCTCTAGAACAAGGGTCAGCAAATTGAGGCCCGTCACTTGTTTTTGTAAACATAGTTTTATTGGACACAGCCATACCTATTCATTTGTGTATTATCTGTAGCTGTGGTTCCTATACAAGGACAGAGCTGAATAGTTGTGACAGAGACTTTGGCCTGTAAAGCCTACAGTATTTACTATCTGGTCCTTTACAGAACAAATTTGTCAAATCCTACTAGAGAGTACTACTACTCTGAGTGTGCTCCGTGGACCAGCAGTGTGGGAATCACCTGGGAGCTCGTAAAAAAATGCAGAATCTCAGGTCCCCAACGTGAAACTACTGAATTAGGATACACAATTTAATAAATGACTCCTCTGCACAGAGGGTGAGATTTGATCAGAAATTTCAAAGAAAGAAAACTGGTAAGACAGGAAGCATTCTAAGCAGACATAAAATACATGTGTAAATACTGGAAGAATGGAGCAAGTCAGTGTGGGAGACAGGTCAGCAAGATGGGGCATGCTTGGACAGACACAGCAAAACTGGTGAAGAATCTGAAACACATTCTATGGAATTTAGATGTATTATAAGAAACCTCAAGCTATTTTTCAACATTTGGAAAACAGTCTCAGCATCTGAATGGATTAATTAAAGGGCAGCAGGTGCTGAGAGATAAGCAGTTCCCAGAGCATGTAAATGGGGCAGAGCTGTCTCTTCCACCTACCCACCTCCTCCAGTGTCTATCCTCTGCTTTTCCTTTGAAAGGGCTGTCACCTTCCCCAGAACAAAAAAAGTACAAGACAATCCCCTCCCTCCTTAGGCAAACTCTGCAGATGTCATTCATTCCAGCAGAAGAGGCACCTACCTTCAACTCCGCCCACCCTTAGTTCCAAGCCCAACTGCCTCAAGCTAAGCTTTCCTCCTAACCAGCAAATTCAGGATCTCTACCAAGCTGAGCCATCAAGATCCAGTGAGATGTGACACTAGCTAGTGACTATTCTGCATTCAGCCTCTTACCTAGATCACCAAGGGGCAGGTTTTGTCCCTAAGAATCCATTTGCTCTATTAACCGAGACACTTAACAAGAATACTTGTTGACTTAAAACCCTGGACCACTTTCCTTTCCTCCGAAGGGAAAAAGTGTTTCAGTTCTCTCTTTTGTAACTGGGTACCATTTGGGGTATTACCTAGTCTTCCACTCGGCCTTGGCAATGAAATTCTGGGCACGTGGTACCCAAACACCGCATCAGAGGTAACAGGTAAGAGCAGGGCAGGCAGCCAGCTGCCTGGTCCTCTCCCAGCTACAGATGAGTCCACTTCTGGCCCTACCACCAGGCGTGGGGCTGGCAGAAGACAAGGGGCAGGAATAAAACCTCTCTGTGGAGGGCTTGGAGGGAGCCAATTTGTTGTGAGGCCAACTTGGGGATCATCTCTGATCTCTAACAAAATATAGGAATAATGTCTGGGACTGCAACCTAAGGAAACAGCTTAAGTGAAAAAGATCTGCAATGACAGATGTACTATGATGGCAACTAGAAAACAAAAATGGCTGCAGACAAGATTGTGAAGAAACTACGTGGTCTTAGAGTCGGGTTATAATTTTCAATAGTAACCAAAAGATGGAGGACAGGGTGAGGATCTAGGGATCACAGAATGCTCGGGACAGGCTGGCTTTGTGGGGAGCTCCAGCCACAAAACAGGTCCCTGATTCTAAGCCTGCGGAAACTTACCATTCAAAATACTACTGAAGTTAAATACAGGGCAAACCACAGACTTTCATCTCCAACAGCCCCCTTTATGTGAATGATTCAAGAAATGCAATTCAGATTAAATCAGACAAACTCACCAGAACAAGACCTGTCTCCTTTCATAAGGAGCAAAATTATCATTCCTCACAGAAACTGTTGGTGCACCCCTAACGTATGGAGACAGTAAAGCACCCTCCGCACTCCACCACTCCAAGCCCCCAAAAGCCATTCTAGGAGAGGATATATTGTAGCTTTGAATCAGTAAAGGGCTTCTATATGGAAATATGACAGGCATTTACAGGACATTTCTAGTTCAATGTAGAGACCAGGCAAAATGGTTGTTGCTAAGGCTAAGGCTTGTTGATGGTTCATTTAAGTGGCCTGACTACCTAATTTTACAGTGAACCTTGAAGCAGTGTGTCTGCGCATCTGTCTGTCTCTCACTTTCCGTGCACTCAGACATGCAAATGTAAAGCATTCCAAGATGTGAAAAAAAGGAGACGCCAGTTTATAGAACACCCTGGACTTTGAAGCTGACCCAAGCCAGGAGGACATGCAGGACAGAGGCTGGTCCCCATTAAATAATATCTACCTAGATCAAAAATTCCAGTCTAGATTCACCAAGTCCTGAAATTTAATAAAGATATTAACAATTACTGAATGTCTATTGTATGTCAGGTGAAAGTGAGCCTATTTTACCTTTCTCTGGAAAACATATTATAATTTCTTGAAGGCATTTGATGATCTATGCTGGTTATAAGATTTTTCTCAAAACCGCTTAGCAAATTAGTACTTGCTTATATACCTACAACTCTTGCTTATGAACAAAACAGACCAAAAGCCCACGGGTCAGCAGTAGAAGAAGATGCTCATACACACTCCCACAGGCAATCTGCCTTTGCCATGCCTTTGGGCCCATCTCTGAAGGTCCTAGTGAGACCAGGGGTGATTCTAGTTCTGTGCCAACATACAGAAGGGCTGGAGGAAGGAATACCACCTACAGATGCTGAAGCTGCCTCCAAGGGGCCCAGGAGCCACGTGGGTCATCAAGGCACAAGAGCACCCCCCACCTTCCACCTAGTTCCCCAACGCCCTTCCCCAACCCTAGCACAGACAGTGTGTTGGAGCAGCTGCACCGCTCGCAAAGACTTGCTTTGGGGGTAAACGGAAGGTGAAACTTACAATCCAAGGCAAGTGGCAGAAACACAAATATGTAGAACTGCCTTCAAATATAAGTGCAATTATAAATACACAAAAGTAGCCCCCCTGGGAGATGCACCACTCTAAGGAGAAGGATCACGCAATCAAAAGCCGGGGCCGGGCTGGGCAGTGTGGGAAAGCCTCACCAACCAGGGGCGTTCAGGTAAAAACAGCAGAGACCACCTTCCTGCATCCTCTATCTCTTCGCCTGCTGCTGCCTGTTTCGTCATTCACCACCATTTCCCTCTGCAACTGACCAGAGGACGTACATTCTTACATAGGTGCTTGAATGCGTGTTTTACATTTGGTCAAAATTACTCTTGAAACCACTTATATTGCCAGTAAAGTACAATACATCCTGTTCTGTGCATTCAATCCATAAAGTTATAATAATGCATCTGCTAACATACGGTATAAAGAGGGCCATGCTGGGTAAAAAGGATGTCTGTCTTTAAACAGGTGAATCAGGCACCAGGAGGCCTGAGGTTCACAACAGGAGGGGTGCCTGCGCCACTGCAACCAGCCGAGAGAAGGCAAAGATGAGGCCCCTAGTCACCAACAGGTCAGTGCTCGCCAAGGGGAACGACAGGGCAAAATCGCTCACACTACAGTCCTCCTTCTCTCCTTTTTTTGCTGTGTGTATCTCACTGCTGTTACATACATGTGACACAGGTCCACTGTGACTTTACGGTCTTCAACTAGCCATGCACCCACCCTCATATTCTTGCCTGCACACTCCATGCCACAATACCACGTACGTCAGCTTTTGTTATTTTCCCATTTTATCAGTGTGTGTGTGTGTGTGTGTGTGTGTGTGTGTACACAGAGGGAGGGGCAGGGAACCATGGATAAGGAGTTAAAATGAGAAGAATTACTCTTTCCTGTGCCACTTCCCCACACACAACCCCCAAGGATGGGTAAATGGACAGGGAGGTGGGTATAGTTCACTGTTTGTTTTTATATTAGGTTGGTACAAAAGTAATTGTGGTTTTTGCAATTATTTTTAACCTTTTAAATTGCAATTACTTTCACACCAACCTAATAAAACGGTTTCATTTTTCAAGAGTCCACACATAAACTTTTTTTAAAGAGGCAATGTGTTTGCAATGCCAGGCTCAGCTCCCATCCTGGAGTAAGAAGTCAGATTACTCACCTAGAGTAACATCTGTCAGAAACAAGATGTTGTTGGTTGAGCACCCAATGCTGTTTGCAATCTTTCGGTAACTCTCACTCTCCACTTTGTGTCCAATCTTGGTATCAAAGTGACCGTCTACAAGCTGAATACAGAGAAGGGGAAAGACTGACACTATATATATACTTGTAACCCGGACCCCTCTGTCTCTCATCCCTTATCTCTGAGATATATGGCAATCACAGTGACTTTACCACTCAATATATAATAACTGAGTATCTACTTAATAATAGAACACTTTATGGAGCATGCAAACAGTAAATACAAAGATCTCATAGCAATAAACATTTCAAAGAACAAAACTACCAATCTGACATATATAAGATCATTTTATAATCTATTTGCTTTTCTTTCATTAACATTAATTTTATTTCCAAATCTTTTAAAACATACATGCCCTATTTTCTATCCTTAAAGCACTATTCACACTCAAACTACTTACTGGACTGGATTTCATTCCCGATGAAAGGTTCTGAACACTGTCCTTTTAATCCCAGAACAAACAGATTTCTCTAATCTGCCTCACTAATAAGCTGTTACTTTAAAGAAACTTTCATTTTCTGATTAAAACATTTTGAAATTCTACCCAAGGGCTAATTATATACCCTTGCCGCCTTAGAAATAATTGGGGTCAAATGTGTAACTTGCTAATTTAACCAACAGTGATTAAAATAAGTCCACATTAAGGATCACCTTTTATAATGTGATCTTTTGAATATTTTCAGAAGTTTTCACAAACCAAAAACAAGCCTAATAATCACTCAAAGACACATTAAGGTAATATTAATATTATGATATTTTTAACTTTTAAAAAGTTAAGGCTGGTCTTGTATATTTTTTCCCCTCAAATCTGCCTCACTTAGTAACCGGAAATAAAGTTTTTATTATTGAATTCAGTAGGTAATGCTCATATCCTGTCTTCACCTTATTGTCTATTACATCAGAGAGAGCAGAAAAGAAGTTTATGTCTGTATTCAGAGAAGAACAGTTACCAATAATTAGGAGTTTATTACTGATTTAATATTTGATTTAGAACTAAGATGCAAAGCAGCAAAGTACTAAAATAAGACTATGACACCCTCCAAAGCCAGAGTGTTCTCTGTACATGGTAGAGGACCAAGAAATATTTTTAAAAACAGTTGGCTGAATGACCTGTTTTTTATGACTAAGTTCAGCCTGTATCGAGTTTTTGAAGCCCTAAATGTATTTCCTTCTGCCAATGACCACCCTGTCCTCCAGGGGCCGTAGAGATGGTAGGACAGAGGAGCTAGCAGGAATTTTTTCATGTACAAGAAATTTTAAAGGTGGCCTTAACTTATCGTTGTTTAAAAATGTATCCAGTTCTCTTACCTAAGAATGCTGGCTCTGCTAAAATGAAATCTGTACCTCTCCAAAGCACCAGAAACAATCTATCTTGTACTCTGCTGCATGCAAGAAGTCTGGGTTATTTTGGGGGAGATAGTGGCTTGTCACTATTTTTTTTACATTTTACCTGCTACTTTAAACCGCCAAAAGGAGCTGCCATTAGTTTCCTTTGAGTTGATTTTCCAAAATTGGCAAGATAGCTGATTTACAAGCTAGCTCATGTCTTGTTAGCTGTATTTTACATATGGTTCTAGTACTACCATCATCAGAATGACTTACAGTGGATGTTTAAAAATGCAAATTCCTGCCTTGCCAACCCAGACCTGCCGATTCAGATTTTCTGGGAAGCAGAGCCCAGGGATCTACATTTTGAACAAATTTCCCAGGTGATCTTTATACACAACAAAGTTTAAGAAACTTTGATGCAAAGATTATTACCACAGAAACACTTCATTGCCTATAATGTATTCCTCCCAGCTTTTCCATTTCCCTTTACAGAATGCTTAGCATACATAAACACAATTATCTGAATGCTGATGTAGCTTAAAACTGTAGCATATTTCTTTCACATTCATTATTTCTTGTTTTGATACTATCAAAAAAAAGAGTAATCAGGTAACCTACCTCAAGAATATTCCCCTCCGTAGAATGCCCAAATAATAGTTTCTGTGCCTCTACACTCCCTGAAGAATAGATATACACCTTCATTCCAGCCTCTCTCCACTTTCTGACTGCTGGAACTACATCTTCAAAGAACCTAGAGGGAAGACCATCAAGTTAAAATGCAGGAACACATTATCTAGTTAGATGAAAACCAGCCAAAATAATTGCCACAAGTTTTTCTATGTGTGTCTAAAAGGTCGCGACGAGACTGTGAACTTCTGCAGATCCAATAAATAGGTCACCAGAGTTCTAGGATCACAGCAAATTAGACGCAACAATTTAGGTGGAGAGGAGAAAATAGTTTTTTTTTGTTTTGTTTTTAAAGATTTTTATTGGGGCAGGGGAACAGGACTTTATTGGGGAACAGTGTACTTCTAGGCCTTTTTTCCAAGTCAAGTTGTTGTCCTTTCAATCTTAGTTGTGGAGGGTGCCGTTCAGCTTCAAGTTGTTGTCCTTTCAGTCTTAGTTGTGGAGGGCGCAGCTCAGCTCCAGGTCCAGTTGCCATTGCTAGTTGCAGGGGCACAGCCCACCATCCCTTGCGGGAGTTGAACCGGCAACCTGCCGCATTCCAACCAACTGAGCCATCCCGGAGCTCAGCGGCAGCTCAGCTCAAGGTGCCGTGTAGCTCAGCTCAAGGTGCCGTGTTCAATCTTAGTTGCAGGGGGCGCTGCCCACCATCCCTTGCGGAACTCGAGTTGTTGAACCGGCAACCTTGTGGTTGAGAGCCCACTGGCCCATGTGGGAATCGAACTGGCAGCCTTCGGCGTTAGGAGCATGGAGCTCTAACCGCCTGAGCCACCGGGCCGGCCCCGAGAATAGTTTTTGACAGCTCCACTAATGATAGTCAAAGTGACTACAGAATAAAAGGGTGAAATAAGAAACTGATTTTTTAAATTCCCAAGGAACTCAAAAAAGCAACAATATTGTACTATTACGTAATCTTTGATGTAATTCATGATATGAAAAGGTTAAATTATGTCCATTGTTCCTTAAGAAAGCATGGAAATGCTTTTAGAAAGATCTGCACCCAAACAATTAAAAGATGTTTGGGGTCTCAAAGCTATTAATCCTTGATTAGCTAGAAAACATAACTATATTCCTTAAGAATTAAGAAAGCCTAAAGTTTTACTATACAGAAAAAAATTATGTAACATATCAGTTAAGACTTGTACCATCTCACATTTGCTAATCAGCAAACAGGGTCTGGTTTTTTGATTCCTGGCACTTAGTGTTGTTTACCAATTCTACAGCATCTTCCATATTCAGTGGTGGAAATATCACAGGAGAGACTGGTGAACAAGAGAAGCATATGGAGCCAGTCATCTTTAAAAAGATTAACTGACGGGGCCGGCCCAGTGGCTCAGGCAGTTAGAGCTCCATACTCCTAACTCTGAAGACTGCCAGTTCGAGTCCCACATGGGCCAGTGGGCTCTCAACCACAAGGTTGCCGGTTCAACTCCTCGAGTCCCACAAGGGATGGTGGGCTCCAGCCCCTGCAACTAAGATTGAACATGGCACCTTGAGCTGAGCTGCCGCTGAGCTCCCGGATGGCTCAGTTGGTTGGAGTGCGTCCTCTCAACCACAAGGTTGCCGGTTCGACTCCCGCAAGGGATGTTTGGGCTGTGCCCCCTGCAACTAGAAACGGCAACTGGACCTGGAGCTGAGCTGCGCCCTCCACAACTAAGACTGAAAGGACAACAACTTGAAGCTGAATGGCACCCTTCACAACTAAGATTGAAAGGACAACAAATTGACTTGGAAAAAAGGCCTGGAAGTACACACTGTTCCCCAATAAAGTCCTGTTCCCCTTCCCCAATAAAATCTTTAAAAAAAAAAAAAAGAATTAACTGAAAAATGTCAGAGAAATCTACTACTGGATAAAACAGTTTAATATGCTGTACTAATTGAAGGAAAGTTCAAAACTAGCACACATAATGGTGGGCTAGTGTGTTACTTTGCACTCAGAGACAGGATTTTCCTATGCTGAATATGCAGGCTGTTATTGGTCCAAAGCAGGGCTTAGAAGTCCAAGATAACTTATTGCAAGTCCCTGGTTTTATTTATAATTAAGGGACCAACACCAAGAGAAGGAAGAGCTAAGTACTTTGAGCAGTCTCCTGCCTCCACTCTTGAGTGTTTTACAAAGTGATCTAGCTGATAGTCCCACATCATCGGCCTATCCTTAAATTCCAATGCATTTTTTAAAAGGTGGAAGCCCCCTGTAAACCATAAAGGAATGGCATCTCATTTGCAGAAAAAACAGAAATATAGGCAGCTGGAAGTGGTCTTGGATCTTAGGGTTTACATCAAACAACAACACACAATCCTTAGTGGCAGGGTCTTTCTAAGAATTTCTTAGCAACAACTCATGAGTCTCCTTCAGCAGGAGTGCTTTCAGGAACTCCATAACCAAGACTCAAAAGGTCTGTGGGAGGTGCTCAAAAGAGCACAGAACACAGTGGCCCTGCTGACATTCTAAGAACCCTCAAAGTGATGGGGTGCATAATTTCATAGCGTTCTTACTTCTCTAACAGAACAGAATGCAGGTGATCTAAAGGTCCTGGGAAGCAGCCCACCAGTGCTGTCACTCATATGCAATGGATCAAGTATGACTTAGTTCAAGAAAGTCACCATTTTGTAGGAAGCTGTTTTAACACTGGGATTAAAAGTCCTTCAGCCCTCCTACAAAGCCAAACATCAGGTTTGGAGAATTCAGCTGGGTGAAATGCTTTATTCCAGCTTATAAAAACGAAACACTCACTTGTCAGAATAAACAGAATGTTGATTTTATCTGTTTTACTAACCATACAACACTGGAGAGAGAGGACTAACGGAAGATGTATTTGGTTTTGAGGCTGGTGAAATGTTCAGAGTCACTTGACCAGCTACATACTCTGCTTTCATGCGCCCAGCTGTGAATGCTGCCTTCCACATGTGGCCCTGCAGCTGTTTCAGCGCCGTGGTCTTTCGGTCCAGGGACATCTGCCAGCACACATTATCTACCACGGCCTGGATTGTCTGCTGCAGGTCATCCGCCCCATTTCCAGACGCAGCAGGGATCGGAACCGCGCCATCCAGGTGGGAGTCGTCTTCAGCCTTCAAGTCATAAACAAGTTTCTTATTTATGTAAAACAAGAGCACTTAAACTGAGACTGGATAACCACGCAGACCAATGATCTCCAACTATCGTTAGACTGAGCTCTGTGACAAATTAAAGTATCCTACACTTTGGGGCTGATTTGAATGATTCTTAAAAGACACTGGATTACAATTAATAAATTTACTTTACCTTTCCTATATCGCTAAAGCTGAAATTTAAACCGAGGCCTGTTGTATGTGAGAAGAGAGGCAGCACATAATGACAAAATGATATAGTAAGACCTGGTTTGCTGATTCACTTGCTAGGATCAGCAAATCAAGACTTCAATCAAATCTGATCATTTCCTCTCTCTACAACTGAGGTAAAAATAGAGGAAACCTCTAAAATTAGTTTATGCCTAGAATTCAATGAAAAGAAGCTAGTGAAGTCATATCTGGGGTTGGTTCACATTCAGTCTCCTGCCACCTCCCACATCTTGCAAAACCTCTAGCAGCTATTTGGAGCAATGACCCTGTGACAACGTGTATGTCCAACCTCTGAAGACTCCATTATTTACATCCTCCAATGAGGGAATATGTGTGCATGTTTCAACAAGAGTTGAGACAACAAAAAAGGTAAGGAGAGGAATGTTTCTGACTAATTACGAGTCACCTAGAAAATTCAACAAACTCAAATATCCCATGCCCCAAAGTATGTGACTATATCCCCAATTCTAACTCCTAATATTAGAAAATTCACAGAGAGCATTCCATATTGTCCATTGTAGAAAAACTAACTAGAAAATAACTGCCAAAAAGTCAGCTCTGTGCAGCAGGTAAGATCTTCGCCACTGATTTTTTTTGCTTTGCCAGCATATTGCTTTGCCAGCAATTTTAATAAGAAAAACAACAGACTAGGAGTTCCACAACACACAATGTGGAAGGAAAGAGACTAAAACCTGGGGAGAGAACAGGGAACAGAGCACATGAGACTGAGGCTGGGAGGAGGGCGGGCCAAGAGTGAGCTGGGTCAGAGGCCTAGATGAGCTGTGCAGACCTGAGGGCCCAGGAGCACTGTGCAGGGGTCACGGGTCCCAGGGGTCAGCAGGCGCTCCTGCCACGAAGTAGAAGAGAGTGGAGAATGAGGTGCTGCCGCTTGAAGACATTAATGAAAAATGTGAAAAGACGGCACAAAACCTTTGGCATTCCACCCAGAAAGTGCTTAGTTTCATAAACATGTGATATTTTTATGCAGTTGAAATAGCTCCAGAAAGAGGCAATAAACTGCCATGGTCTAGCCGTTTAATTATGTACTGTAAATTCCTCAGCAGTCAAGTCACTGCAATTTCCATGCCCTGTGAATCCAGAGCACTTATTTTTGCAATTTGCTCAGAGCACATTCTAAGTCTCTAGGAATCCTCATTTCTAAGACACCTGGGAATGTGGAAGCAATGGAATAGAAATGTCCCAACCTGTTTCCTCAAAAGATTGACATCCTGCTGGCACTCCTCTTCTTCCCAGTGTGTCTGCAAGTATTCTTTAACATTTTCTTTTATATAAGGAAATAAAATGTCCTGGATAAAAGAGTAAAAGAAAAAACAGAAATTAGCTTTAGTCATTTGCATGAGATCAAGTTCTTCAACAATCTCACCTAAGCTAATTGTAGCAAATGAGCCACTGAAAATTTCACTGAAAATATGAAAATTGCAGCTGTGGCTGTATGAGTGCGACAGAGACAGAGACCAAGAAATCGATGAACTAGACCAACAGGCTGCAAACTACGGCCCCTGAGCCAAATCTGTTCTACCTCCTGTTTTTGTTAATGGACTTTGATTAGAACACAGCCACACTCATGTTTATATAGCATCTATGGCTACTTGGGGGCCACAATGGCAGAGTATCTAGAACCAAGACCCTATGGCCCACAAAGTCTACACATCTATATTCAGACCTTCACAGAAAAGTCTGTTGACTCCTGAACTAGACTGCTAGATCACAGGTCCTGGGGGGCAGGGATGTGGCCCACAGCTGCACCCCAAAGCATACTGCAGTACTAGGTGCATGGACATAACAAACATCTGCTGAAAGAACGGGACCCATGCATGATAAATGTTTTTCAAAAAACACCTGATCACCATCATTCTTTCTTAGAAATCAGACTACGTATAGAATACCCTATAAGAAAGTGATGTGCAAAACAATTCAGAAATAAAATAACCTGTCAGTAATTCATGCATTGGGAACATGATTTCTCTTAGGTCAAAATTTATACCTTTACTTGCAATTGTAGCACATGCAACAATTTTTTCAACAATTTTTTAATGTCTACTATATACCAAGGTATGCTAGTTGCTGAGTGGGGGGCATGGAAAAAGGGATTGAAGAAATATATAAGTCACAGTCCCTATTCTCAGTAGCTTAAGAATCTAGTCGGGGTGGTGACAGGTAAACAAAAAATTATAATGTGACACAATGGGTACGACAAGCAGAGTACAGATCGCTGTGTGAATCCCGAGAAGGCCTTACATTTTAAGAGAAACTCCAAAACCAAGCTGAATTTAAAAAGTATGCTCATTCAAATTCATTTATTCAAATATTTACTGAATGTCCAGTATGGGGCAGGCCCTGTGCTAAGAGGTGGGAGATACAACTGAGAGCAAAAACCATACATAATCCCTAATCTCAAGGAGTATAAACAGACACTTTTTAGGCGGCCCATGAGGTCAAACTATTTTTATAAGAATACTAAGATGTTGCCTTTTTCACTTTCATCACTTTCAGGAGTGCATAATCGTTTTCCAGAGGCTACACGATATGTGATATCACAAGAGACCCAATGCAGGTAAGAGAATCCAGCTGTCTTCCATAGCCAGACATTGAAGAGGCATGCAAAAAGGTAAAACAATGCTAACCATATTTTCTAAAACAAACAAAAAAATTATTATTTGTAAAAATATATTTGTGTCAACAAAGTAATGAGATTTATTGTCTAAAATGAATAAATTTCTCAGTGTTAATATCCAATGTGGTAAATATTGGTCGATATAACCCACATAAATAAAAATTCTTTGGTTCCCCAATAATTTTTAAGAGTATAAAGCAATCCTGAGAACAAAAAGTATGCGAACCACTAAGGGTGAATAGGATTAACCTGGAGAAGACTGGAGGAGAGAATGTTCCACAGAGAGAACGTGTGGGTAGGGGAAGGGTCTTTGTAGGGTCACCTGATCTGTGGGGCATATAAGCCACAGGCTTTCAAATGTTGCTATACCACTGCAAGGTGTGCGCAAGGCCCTGCAGATAAGCAATCCTATCCGTGCAAAGAGGGTTCACTAATGTAATAAGAATGGGCTCCAATTCATAAAGTGTGTGCTATCACAGGGTGGTTTGTGCCAAACAGAGCACCCACCTCTTCTGATCAGTACTAATCAGAACTGGCCCTGGGCCTGGCTCTGTGGTGTGCAGAGAACATCTGAAAGCCACGGATCTGTGCTTTCTCCCTCTCTTCCCTTTCGGCCTCCTCTTTGTTACAAGCTTCTAGACCATCACATTTTCTTAAATACTATTACAAGTGTGAACAAGGGCAAAAAGAGGAGAAAGAAGCTGGCAGAAAACTTTTTATTTCCCACTAGCAGCCCTGAGGGATGGTATGGTTAGGACATAGTTAATAGATCAATATGAACAAAACTGTTTCTTTCTCTTTGTTTTTTAGTATGCACAGTGTTTCCCTGACAGGCACAAAGGTTCGACTACATAATTAGAATTTTTTTAATATTTCAGAAGAGCAAAGTCTAAGTTCAACTTAAATTACACTCCCAAATGAAATATACAACACAAGAAAAGTTATTACGGCTTTTTCTAATGGTAGGACTGAAGTGTTTATCTCTCTTCATAATACGTTATTCAAATTTCACCTGCCCTAGAAAAAATAAAGAAGCCATTCAATTTCGCTTGTTTCTCATGAGGCATTCCAGTAAGTAATGGATCATTCAGCAGATTTAGAAGCATATGAACAGTGTGATCAGGCAAATTTTTCGGCATACTTGACAGAAAAGCCTTGTTTAAGCTCAATAAAAACTCATTCTTGATCTAAAAGGAAAATGAAGAGCTCAGATTGATAAGCTTTCTTTTTCTGCAAGAGATTCCTTTTACCCTACTGATATACTTCTGATTTTCTTTAAATACCGGTACTTAGTTTTTCCATCACGCTGTCCACTGTGCCCCTTATATTCCTCCTTTCTTCTAATTATTCTTCTAATAACATCTCTCTCCCACGCATGCACGGTGGTGGGACTGCAATGCCACCCCCCGCCCCCAGAATGATTGAGAAGATGGAGTAAAACTGAAGGTGCCTCTCCTCGTCATACACCACAGAGAAACTAACACATGTGCACAAGGGGGAAAGTGAAACAAACGTTTACTGTAGCACTGGGTATCATAGCAAAATAACTGGAAACAACCTAAATCTTTATCAGCTAGAGAACAGATAAACTGAGGGTTAGTCATTCTCTAAAACATTATAAAGCAGTTAAACACGAATGTACTGGAGTTCTATTTATCAACATGAATATAAACTTCAACATATGAATAAAAGTCTAATACGAAAAGCGATGTACTCAGGGCCTGTAACAGCTGTAATGTTTTACTTACATCTGAAACAAACATAGTATCAAAATTTAATTAGCTTTGTGATGGGTGCATGGTCATTACATTAATCTTTCCTGCTTATTTTAAATGTTTCACAATTTAAAAATGAGCAGGCCCACTTCGATCCCTTATCCTAAACCTGCTTCTTTCTTTTTTGGTCAGCCTCCTCCAGTGTCCTGCCTCCATTATTTCCCAACTCCCAAGCAACTAGAAATATTCCAGGGAAAAACTGTTGGTTAGATTCAGGGCCTCCTAGTAACTGAAAAGTTGAAGTACTCAAAAGTTATAAAAATGCATGCAGTGTTATACTACTTTGTGCTTTACAAAGTCCAATTTCCTATATCCAGCTTTGTTGGTACCCAGAACACTTCATGAAGAGCCTGTGGATGCTGACAGCCCAGGTCCTTGACCTCCGTGCAAGAGAAGAACAGACTCGGGGCGCATGTCAGGCTGGGGTCCTACCTCTGTCTTTTACTAGCAGTGTTCAAGTAACTTATCCTCTCTGAGCCTCAGTTTTCTCATCTGCTACTATGGGAATAATACCAAGCAAAGGCATTGCAGTAACTAGAGACAGAAAGCACTTTACCACTTATTATATTCTCCAGCACAGATAAATATTTAAACTGGGCAAGGATAACTTTTGATTTAATTTAGTGATAAATAACAGCAGAAAAATTCCAAGAGGATAAATCAGTAGCACAACCAACTCATTCATTCAACACTTACTGAAGACTTGCTGAATGCCAGATACTTCTGATAATGGAGTTATGAACCACAGCCCCTCTCCTCAGAGATCTCACAGAAATAAAAGGCGCAAGTTTTCTAACAATTCTAAAGTTTTCGGAAAAGCTTTAGAACTTAGGTTATTTTAGAATCCCTAATCATCCAATTTGCCTCCTTTCTCTACACATAAAATTCCCCTCTGCACTGAGTAAACACACAAAACTAGGCAATGAAGCTACAACTTAGTATAACATCTGGAACTATTAATATTACCTGAGGGTGGCAAGTTAGTGGACTGTTCTATTTTAGTGCAAACATGTTATTGCATAACATAAAAGAACAATAACCAAATAGTATTTTATGCATCCTTTCAACATATTAAGCATCTAGTTGGTGCAAAAGTAATCACGGTTTTTGCAATTATTTTTAACCTTTTAAACCGCGATGACTTTTGCACCAACCTAATATTATGTAAAATAAATAAAAATCCTCAAGTTTCTTATTTTTAAAAGCCAGTAATTATTATCAGTCTGACATGTTCTATGATGCCATATAAGAAAGCTCTAAAAATAGACTTTTTATTTGAAACCCAGTGCTTATTGCCCAACCCTGCCCATTGAAAATGTTCACGCTTTAAAAGTAATTCCAGAAATAACCGGGATGATAGATGTTTTAACTTTCATTATAATTTCATAATACTATTGTGGGGACAGAGCCAGGAGTGTAGTTCCCAGGCTCTCACCCTCACGTGGAAAGGTGCTGGCTCAGGTAGTAAATGGCCATCAACTGTGACTGGATGGCCGTCAGCTTTGGCTAGTTGGCCGTCAGCTGTAACCAGTGAGCCATTGGCCACTAATATAACTGCCGTGGCTATGCTAGCAGGAAAATGGGGGGCTAGCAAGAAGATGGTGGCGTGGCGTGGCGTGGCGGAGTTAGCATTGCGGATTGCAGTTAGCAAGTGAGGTTGGTTGGCAGAGAGAAGTGGACGACAGGTTGCAGAGAGTGTGTCTTTCAGGGGACTATGATTAAATTCTGCTAAATGCTGGAGGGGATACTACGCAAGCAGCAATGTATATCCCTCTAGATAGCTCAATGGCGGCTTTCTGAAAGAGCTCCATTAAGGGCCACACAATTTCTGAAGATCTAATTGAAGAAATTGCTTCATAAATGCTTAGAAGTCCGAATTTGATCTGCTTTATGGTTAAGTCATTGTTTTAAAGGAAAGGTCATAGAATGAGTAAAAATAAAATTGTTATAGTATTTACTTAAGTCTTCTTTGAAGAAAATGGGTGATAAAAGGTAATGGGTATTAGAGTAGAGCTTTTTAAAGAAACTATTTTAAGGAACCACAAAAAGCAAATGATTTATAGTATTTGAGAACTTAAATTTTTTCAGCAGGTAATTAATCAACACAGACAATATTGGGTGGGCTACTATTTATTAATCTCAGAGGATAAAAAGGAAAGAAGAAATAAGTGGCTTGAGTCTTAAATCACATTCTCTAAATAAGAAATAAAACAGGTTACAAATAGCATGTAGAGCATAATCCTATTGGGGTAATATCTAATGCATAGAACATGGATGCAAAGGTTCTCTCTGGGTCATGATATTACAAGGGAAAAAACTCCTTTTCTGGCACATCTAGCTTCCACAATGAAAGCATAATCTTTTTAAATTGACAAATAAGATATTAGTTTCAGGTATACAATATAATGACTCGATATTTGTGTATATTGTGAAATTATTACCACTATTAGTCTATTTAACATCTGTCACCATAAGTTACAATTTTTTTCTTGTGTTAAGAACTTTTAAGATCTACTCTCTTAACAACTTTCAAATACACAACACAGTGTTATTAACTATAGTCACCATGCTGTACATTACATTCCCAGGACTTATTTATTTTATAACTGGAAGTTTATACCTGCTTGAACATTTCTAATGATGGGAATTTACTACTTCTTGGAGTGTCCCACACCATCCGTCAGACAGCTTCAGCAGTTGTGGTATTAGAACTGCTTCTTAAATATCCTTCCTGAAGACCGTATTAGAACACCAAGGGAAGTATTGGTGCTCTGGCTGCTACACAGGACTACAAGGGTTCAGAAATTATAACTTTGCTGTCCGTATCTTCATGGGGCAAGCAGGGATGTGCCATTCTCTTTTGAAAGCTGAAGCCCTTAGGAAAAAATATTAGATTTCATCATTTGCATTCAAAGCAAATTAATGAATGTGTTGCTGATAAAACTGTCTTCTAAATCCAATTAATGAGACTAAACTGTAAAGATAAACTGTAATCTAATTAATTGCAATGAATCACATTGCACCAGGGAAAGTTATCATTATGAGGCTGGTAGTTGGGATAGGTTTTTAAAAAGCAGCACAAAAGAGGGCGGCTGGTTGGCTCAGCTGGTTGGAGCACAGTGCTCATTAACACCAAGGTTGCCAGTTCGATACCCACATGGGCCAGTGAGCTGCGCCCTCCACAACTAGACTGTAAACGACTTGACTTGGAGCTGATGGGTCCTGGAAAAACACATTGTTCCCCAATAAAAATTTAAAAAATAAAAGACAGCACAAAAGAGACAATATCAGTATCTCATGAGTTCCAGAGAGGGAATCCTGACTGGCCCAGAATGGAGGGGAAAGGGATAAAATAACATTTATCTCCTTGAATCCACCTACCATCCCTGCAAGATGACCCCTTTGAACAGATGAAGAAGCAAAGTTCAAAAAGGTTTCACTGCTGGTACAAAGTAAAAGCAGGACTCAAACCCAGGCTTAACGACTCCCAGTGCCTGAGCCCATCCAGCTCTGTGGGTGGGTGACTTTGAGGGGGTGACTCGGGAACACAGTTCACTAGGATCACCCAACTCCCTGTGTCCTGACACTATATTCTCTATAGACATTTCTAATATGGCTTTGGTTTCTCTAAGAGATTTGTACTAAGAAAATGAGAGATTTGGGTTCACCTGGCAGTTCTGTAATGCTTCCAATAAACAGTAATAACATGAGTAGGTGTAGTCACAGTGGGAGTGACTGCCAACATTTATTTAGTCCTCGTTATTCCCGGCACTTCTCTATCTACAGTCACTCCTTAGTGATCTCATCTAATCCCATGATTTTAAATACCATCTATTGCTAATCCAAAGCTATGGACCCCGAAATCCATAGCTTTAGCCTGGACCTCTTCCCTTTACACCAGACTGACTTTTTCCAACTGCCTTCCCCAAATCTCCACTTGGATGTCTGAAACGAAACGCCTGCTTCTGCTCCTTAATCCTACTCCTCCCACATCTCCCCTTCTCAGTAAGAGGCAGCTCCATCTTTCCAGATGTTCAGGCTAAAAGCCTTTGTTATCTTGACTCCTCTGTCTCACACTCCACAACCAATCCATCTATTAACAAATCTGGAGTCCTACACCTTCAAAATATCCAGAATCTAATCACTTCTCACCACTGCCCCTGCTACCAAGCACTCCAAATTTATTCAATGAATTAATGACGAATGGCCTGAATGATGAATTTCAATTCTCATAATAACCCTATGAAATGAGTGCAATTATTTTCTCCATTTTACAGAAGCACATGAGGTTAAGTATAAATTTATAAGCTATGATTACAGTTTATCAGTCAGGTCTTTTTTTTTTTTCAGTTTGAAGAGTCAGATCCCCAGTGCCTGATCACCTCCATTGAAGAGATCTAATTAGCTTACTGCACTTACAATGACGTGGACCCACACAAGGCCCAGTGTGGGGACAGAGTCCCAGAAAGCAGTTTCCAGGCTCTTGGCCTCACATACAAAGGTGCTGGCTCAGGTAGTAAATGGCCATCAACTGTGACTGGGTGGCCGTCAGCTGTAACCACTGAGCCATTGGCCACTAATATAACTGCTGTGGCTACGCTAGCAGAAAAAATGGGGGCTAGCAAGAAGATGGTGGCTGAGCTGGCAAGAGCGGATTGTAGTTAGGACGGCAGACAGTGTGGCTCCTGCTTCCTGTGTCTCCAATCCAGCTGCCAGCAAGACTACAGTGGTATGACTCCCCTACCTATGGCTCCGTGGGTGTTCCTTTTTGGCCTCACCATGTCCTGCGTTCTTACATGGGGAGCGGGAGCAGAGACTCCACCTGCCGCCCCGCATGACATCCAGCCAGGGAGTCAGCCAGCTTCTTGGAGCCCACCAGCTAACTGCCAAACACTGGTCTGACCAGGAGCTCCTCGCCAATGTCCCACCCAGGTCCCACTGCTGAGATTCCCACTAGTTTCCAAACCTTATGTTTCAGTGTCTCTTTAGTCAGTAAAGGGTGTCGGCACCACACTTTCGAGATTTAAGAAAAAGAACTTGTTAGGTCACATAATGAATCACTGAAAGAAAATCAAGTTAAGAAATGAACGCCACATGTACATACCTAGAAGACAAAGAACTCTTCTGTATTAAAGACTTCTGTCTTTGAAAAGAAACCCGTGTTTCTGAAATGGAGTCCCCTGGGGAAGGGTCCAGAGAAGTTCCAGGAGGGCCTCTGAGGACAGGGCTAACTTTCCACACAATTCTTTAGAGAGGTGACGGAGAACCAGATACAATAGGATCAGAGGGGTTGCCTTCCACCCCTCTTCTGACTCCTACCTTCAACAAACCACTTTGGAAAGTAAATGAGTTAATAAATGTGAAAATCAAAAGTTGTATATAAAAATAAGCTTTTATTGTCAAAAGGAATACCTTTTTTTCTTTAGTGGGTGACATGGGGTGAGCTCTAAGGATGCAAAATTTTCAGAACCATCAGACAAAGTAGGACTTTACGGAGCTAAACACACGATATCCTTCAAAAGTTTCTCTGAGCAAGATAAAGGCCTTTCTATGTATTTTAAAAGTAGGTGTTATATGTTTAAATTGGTGCCTATTTTGGGGTTGATCTGAATACATTTCTTCTAAGGATCTAAATGATTTTATGTATAGGAAAAAAATCAGAAAGAATATTCACCAAACTCTTAATGGTCGCCTCTGCGTGGTAGGAGTACATGGCGGGGAGGGCATATTGGGGTGGGGTTTTCACTTCTACAATGTCTACAATTTTATAACAAGCGTAAATTAATTTTTGATAAAAAATTTGGGGAATAAAACTTTCTTCTAATCTCACATTAACAGATACAAGTTTCCACAGAATAAAGTAATTAACTTTTCAACTGACTTTTAATTAATAAAATTTCTGTTTTATGGTTTTAAATTTCCCGTTAGCTGATTTCTTCCTCTACAACTTGTATGTTTTAGAAATGTTGGGTCGATGAAAATTCTATGCTATTCTAGAAACACTTCAGTTAAATTACATGCTGTTCAAATAAGATAAAGTACCATTTTGAGGAAATGTGAAATAGCAAGGAAAGCAGAAGCTGAGAGAACTTAATTCCAGCCTCTCCCATGCCCATCCTGGAGTGCATTGTATCACCATCACTAACCGTTTACTAAGTGCCTCACATGTAAGTGCTGCACAAAGCTCTGGTCCCTGCCCTTGACAGCTCCCACACTGCCAGAACACAACCCAAGGCAGCATCTGCTACAGTGGCAAACACATGGCCATGCAGAGGAGGGAGAGAACTTTGAAATTTCTTTTTAAAACAAAAGTCCTGTGAGATCAGAAGCTGGTCTCACCTCTGTATTCCTACAGCCTAGGACAATAAATATTTTTTAAGTTAATTTTTGACACATGGGGCCACCCTGCATTTGGAGAGGAAAAAATATGACATTCCAGGCTGGAGGAATGGTGGTGGCATGAAAGGGCATGACCCTAATGGGCGTTCTCAGCTATAAAAAGTGTTAAGGAAATAGAGGGATAGAAAGTTGGAAAACCCAATTCATTCAAGTACAGAGGTTGAAACTACCTCTTAGCCAATAGGAAACCACAAAGGATTTTGAAAGTACAAAGAAAGCCTATTTATGTACCTGTCATCCTTACTAGGTTCCTTGAGGATAGTAGCTGGGTCTTAAGGATTTTGGATCACTAACAGAACCTGGCACATGACAGGAATCCAAATAAATACAAAAAAAGGAAGATTGATTAGGCTGGAAAGATTATACAAGTACCATGATACAGAATGTTCTTGAAGAATAAGAGATCAAAAATGAAGGCCAAAGGTGCTTTCTTAATATACCTCTTGATATGCTCAGACCAATTCGGTGATTCTCCAAAGGCCCCTTCCCTTGTTCCAAGTTGAGTCAACAAAAATCCTCTCACATACCACCGAGGGTGTATCTAACTTTAGGAATAACTACCCTAAAGCAATGGGGAAGGTTTGGAAGAATGTTTATCAACCCATAAACAACTACTTATCAGGCAGTCCTGCCATTCCAGCTCTTCCACAAATTCTGAGATTAGCAATTGTGAGGACAGAGCCAGGAGTGCAGTTTCCAGGCTCTCGCCCTCACATGGAAAGGTGCTCACTCGGGTAGTAAATGGCCATCAACTGTGATTGGATGGCCATCAGCTGTGGTTAGTTGGCCATCAGCTGTAACCAGTGAGCCATTGGCCACTAATATAACTGCAGTGGCTATGCTAGCAGCAAATGGGGGCTAGCAAGAAGATGGTGGCTGAGCTAGCAAGCAGACTGTGGATTGCGGATTGCAGACAGGCGGATTGCAGCTAGCAAGTGAGGTTTGTTGGCAGAGAGAAGTGGACGGACGGTAAGTTGCAGATAGTGTAGCTCCTGCTTCCTGTGTCTCCAACCCAGCCGCCAGGGAGAGTATAGTGGTATGAATCCCCTATCTATGGCTCCGTGGGTGTTCCTTTTTGGCCTAGCCATATCCTGCGTTGTTATGTAGGGAGCAGGAGCTGAGACCCTGCCTGACACCCCTGCATGACAGCAATGTTCTGAGTCTCGTTCTTAACATATTTCTGGATAGAGGCATTAGGAGCAGAGGTGGAGGTAGTCATGGTGGGAAAATACTGGGAGCAGGGTGGGTTTCAGTAAATACTAGTTCCCCCTTTTCCTTACTGACCCTTCACAAGCACTTTCTATGTCCACCAAACAGTCTGACGTTTCCTGCATTATATCGGTGTTTCTAATAGGGCTTTATAATTTTCAAAGGCTTTCTGAATTCCATCTCATTTGATCATCACCACTTTATAAGTATGACAGATCCTACTACCCACTCTTGCAAATGAAAAAGCCTAAATTCACAGATAAAATGAAGACAGGGAAAGTTACTCAATTACAGTTACTAGCGTCAATAAAAAACCCCCCAAAAAAACCAAGCAAGCTCTGGTTGCTATCCCTTGTGGGTAGTCTTCCAGTAGTTTCATACTGAGGGGAGAGTGGACATCATTAGTTCAGTGCTGAGAACATCAGAAATAATACTTTTCAAATGGATGTTTAACCAAAGTTGGGAGATAATCAGACAACACAAGCTTTCCTTCTAGAAAGACCATGAATAACACAGCAGTTTTCATGAGAAGAAATGTCAACTTCAACATATCCTGATTATTATCTTCTAAAATTGTTGGCATATAAAAGAACTTAAAAGAGTAAATTATAAGCATTAATAAACAATCAAGAATATATTAGCTATTTCTAAAAGTGTCTTAACGTAAAATATATTCCGAAGACATGTATTAAACTGCAGAAAAGAAAACAGGCAGGATTCCGTTTTTAAAGTGAATGAAAATCTTTATCATTTTGATGTTCAATAAAATGGTATCTGTTACTTCAAATAATTATTATTTATAGGACCAAAGATTTGTCTGCTTAATTCACTTTTTCTAACATAATGTGGGGACAGAGCCAGGACTACAGTTTCCCGGGTCTCAGCCTCATGTGGAAAGGTGCTGGCTTGGGTAGTAAATGGCCATCAACTGTGATCGGATGGCCATCAGCTGTAACCAGTGAGCCATTGGCCACTAATGTAACTGCTGTGGCTACGCTAGCAGCGGATGGTGGCTGGCAAGCGGGGATTGCAGTTAGCAAGTGAGGCTGGTTGGAAGAAAAGCAGAGGGCGGGCTGCAGATCATGTGGCTCCTGCTTCCTGTGTCTCCAACCCAGCTGTCAGCAGAATACAGTGGTATGACTCCCTACCTATTACTCCGTGGGTGTTCCTTTTTGGCCTCACCACGTCCTGCGTTCTTATATGAGGAGCGGGAGCTGAGACCCCGCATGACACCCTGCATTGCACTTAAGAGAGTTCAGTTTGAGATCTTTTTCCCTTAGTGTTGTTCAAAACCTTGCCAAATATCTCATTCTCCAAGGTAAAACTCCATCCCCTAAATACTGTCTTTACTAATCTCCACTCCACCACAATCCTTAAACACCAACACAATCTTTAAAAAAAAAACTTAAATTTTTAAAAAATTATAGATCATATGCAACACCATAAATGGTAAATTTCAAAACAAAATTGGAGCCATTATAAAGTCCAAGCCCTATGTAGCTAAGAACCTGTTAAGGCACCATTAGTCAGAAATGTTTGTGTTAACCAGGTGTGGTAGACAGGAAAACGCACCCCACCCTCAGATGTCCATGTCCTCCTAATCCCCAAAACTTGTGAACACGTTAACACTTTACATGGAAAAAGGGTCTTTGCAGATATGATTAAATTAAGGCTCTCAAGATGGGGAGATTATCCTGGATTATTGGTTGGGCCTGACACAATTACAGGGCCCTTGTAAGTGAAAGAGGAAAGCAGGGCCATCAAAGTTAAGAGAGTGAAGCATCAATCTGCAGAAGCTACACTGCTGGCTTCCAAGATAAAGGTGCCCAAAAAACAGAATGCAGACAGCCTCTAGAAGCTGGAAAAGCAAGGAAAAGAATGTTCCCCTAGTGTGGGGACAGAGTCCCAGAGAGCAGTTTCCAGGCTCTCGGCCTCACGTGGAAAGGTGCTGGCTCGGGTTGTAGATGGCCGTCAGCTGTGACTAGTTGGCCATCAGCTGTTACCCGTTAGCCATTAGCCACTGATATGACTGCAGTGGCCACACTAGCAAGCGCGGATTGCAGAGAGGCGTGGATTGCAGTTAGCACGGCGGATTGCAGTTAGCAAGTGAGGTGGGTTGGCAGGCAGAAAAAGCTGATGGCAGCTTTTGGATCGTGTGACTCCTGCTTCCTGTGTCTCTAACCCAGCTGCCAGCGAGATATGGTGGTATGACTCCTCTATCTACGGCTCTGTGGGTGTTCCTTTTTAGCTTCACCATGTCCTGCATCCTTATGCAGGGAGCGGGAGCTGAGACCCTTCATAACACCCTGCATGACACCTAGTCTCCAGAAAGGACACATCCCAGTCAACACCTCGATTTTAGCTCAGTGAGACCCATTTCAGAGGTCTGACCCTCCAGAACTATAAGATGATAAATGTGTATTATTTTAAACCATTAAGTTTGTGGTAATTTGTTATAGCAACCATAGAAAACTAATACAACAGGTTTAGCAAAGCACTATTTACCTGCCCATCTACCAGGATACCCTAAGGCTTGTTACATAGCTCCCTACTATTGTAGACATTCATGAAATGTTTACAACAAATTATCTAGAAATTAACACAAGATGGTGGTAGTGGGGAATTGGAGAGATCCACAAAGGAATTTTGGAGATCTGTCAGAAATTTTCAGGTCTCTTATTCTTCTTTCCTATAAATATACCTTCTTTTTATTTGTCCTTTAAGAAAGGTGCTTTTGCTTTATAGTTCAGTTTTGGAAGACGATTTGCAAAAGCTGGGGAATGCTTTGGTGTCTACCAGGCATATTTCATTATTGTGCTTTCGTTTGTATAAAGCTTTACTGATCCATAATCAATGTAGCTGACTTCTGAGAGGTTTTGGTTCTGTTAATGAAGTCATACCTTCTTTAACTCATCTCTCTTGCTTGGTCTACCTTATCATCTCAAACAAGTCATTAGAAAAGAACCGCAGTAACAGGCCGAGGCATAGGCAGAGCTTACAAATTCCTGTAAAGCCTAACTACTCCAAGTGTGGTCTGTGGGCTAGCAGCATCGGCATCACCGGGGAGCCTTTTAGGAATTCAAGGAAATCCTGTTAGATATCAAGTCCCATTCCAGATCTTCTGAGTCAGAATCTACATTTTAGCAAGATCTCTAGCTGATTTGTATAAACATTAAAGTCTGAGAAGCAGATATGAAGAGCCATTCACTGGCAAGGGTACCCACCATGCCCCACTAAATATATTTTAGGGACAAATATCCTAATCAGATTTATGTTCGGTTAATGCAAGCTTAACACGTTGCGTACGGATCACGAGACTCTTCATGAGGGATTTAAACCCCGCCGTACGCAACGTGTTAATTATTACAAAGATTTTATTTCAAGCACGAAAAGTTTTCCTGAGGCATAAATGAAAAACATGCCTCCCCACCTCAACTACTACCTGGCAAGATTTGGTGGGATGGTGGATGAAATACTGATGTAAGTATATTTATTTCTTTTATAAAGTTTTTTCAGGAGCTAAACATTCATTAAATGTTCACAGTAGCCTTATGAGTCGATAGCCCCACGGTACAACTAAGGAAATATTTACCGAGACACAGAGACGTTAACTAACTTGCCATAAATCACATAGGGAGGAGCCAGAATGCTAATCCAGACGTGCACAGTCTCCAAGACCATCCTTGTAAATACTATTCTATACAGTCAATCCTCATTACTTGCAGATTCCATATTTGCAAATTCTATTCACTAAAATGTATTTATAACCCCCAATCACCAATACTCGCTGCAATGTGACGATCAATTCAAGAACAAGTGTGTGTGCAGACTGGCAAAATTTTGAAACACCAGATGTTTCCTGTTCTACCTCTCATATTTTAAACAAGTGTCTTTTTCAGAACCTATTTAGTGCCATATTTTTCATATTTTGTGCTTCTTGTTCGTGATTTTGCAATTTAAAATTGGCCAAGCAAAGCGCTGAAGCCCTGTCTAGTGTTCTTAAGTGCCAGAAAGCTTTGATGTGCCTTATGGAGAAAATACGTGTTAAATAAGCTTCATTTAAGGGTAAGTTACAGTGTTATTGGCTGTGAGTCCAATGTTAATTAACCAAGAATATATTAAATAAGGTAAACAGAAACACACATAAAACAAGGCTATGTATTGATCAGTTGATGAAAATGTTGTGACCACAGGCTCACAGGGACCGAACTATATTTTTTCTAGGGGCAATGATTCAGTATTTGCTCACATGGTATTCTCACTGACTTTATGGAACATTACTGCAACTGTTGTTACATGTACCAACCTGACATGTAACAACAGGAAAGCCATCAAATTTAGAGCATTTTGAGGAACAAGAGATCATTTTCCCTCAAACTCAGAAACAGCACTTGAAGGTTCCTGACAGGATAACCACAGGGACTGATGATGGTATCATTTCATAGCTTACAGACTAAAAACATTAGAATACAATGTACAAAGTCAAAAAACGAATATTACATCACCAAAGACAAAATTCAAGAGGTGGCTCCATGGAGTACATACTATACCCCCAGAACGTGCAAATGAATCAGTGAGGTAAGGAAAGAGTATTAACATTCATCTACACTTATTATTTTAATCTCATCTTTAAATTCTATTTTGTAACTTAACAGTACAATAATATATGTACACAATTTCTAAATTCTATTGGTAGTGCCGGCTTCAATTCTGTTGACGGCACACACGACCAAAAATTGTTGGGAGATCACCACTGTAGACAATCAGAGTCAGTACCCGAAAAGAAAATAAACTCCAGGAGCATGTGTCCTGCAGTGAGGGACAGGGCTGGTGGCTTTGAGGACTCAGGTGCACTGGGAGCATCTAAGAAAATCTGGGTTCTTCTGCTGCTCTGCCCCCAAGTTGTGATGATCCTCACACAGGACATCCCTCCAGACATCAATTGACTCATCGGAAAAATTAATTATCTGGTTGCAACATTCACTAGAGAATCCCAGCTAGGAGCCCGCCCTGCTCTAGAAATTTGACAATTCTATGACTCAGAAAAAGACTTAATAGCTGGTAAGTAAAACCATTGTGTGTTGTTGCCTGGAGTCTAAGGACTGAGGGCAACAGACTGTCCACAAAACACTACTTCCCAGACTGGGAGGATTGTATGGAATCCTATGAGATCTTAGACTGTCAGTGTTATCGTATATAGTTAGGCTACATCATATACACATTCAACTGTAACTTCTCGACAGAGAGCGAGAGAGAAACAAAAAACAAAAAACCATAACCAGTGCTAGCAATCTGTCTGCCATTCCACTAAATGAGGGTGTTCTGTTCTCTGGGACAGTCTCAGTTCCCGTGTCTCTTACAGTGTGAGTGGCTCAGTGTGAGGCTAATGATTGACACAACATATTTTTCATTTACATCACCTAAGCATAAACTATTATACTTCCTCTGGTGTTCATGGAAAAAAGCAGGGATTGTTTCAACCCTAAAGGAAAAATGGTTGCATATGACTTACTTAAAGGTGGAACTCAGCCTCCAAAGAAGATTGATTTCCTAAGGGTATTACAATGGCAATTTTTGACATTAATCTTCACAGTATACATCGACTATTGAATCAAATCCCCAAATAAAATAAGACTCAACTGTAGTTTTTCTGGTTCACTTCTAAACCTATCACCAAGAGTGTAAACTGAAATTTGTTCCCATATACTTTTATGGTACTTCATATTGATTAAAGTGTTCTCTTATCAACTGAGTCATTTAACATACCTAGCAGCAAAGCAGACACAACAAGCACTGTGGTTCCCATTTCCGAGACTGAGTGCAATAATGGAAAGAGTAAGGTTTTTGTCAGGCAATTTGGGTTCAAATCCTAGGCATTGTTCAATTTTTCAGAGCATTAGTGTCCTAACAGTAAAATACGCACATCTCACAGTTTTGAGGATAAGTCAAGTGTACAAGTGGCATCTATACAGTACTCAGTGTTTCCTTTCACCATTCCACAGGAAATGGGGCTACAAGGTGACACATCTAATGTGACTAATTCCCAATTCCCTGCTCCACAATCGGAGGTTAAAGAATGTAACTTAGCATCTCTTTAAAAGGGGTTCAAAGATATACTCTGCTAAAAGCTTTTTAAGTAAATTTGTGAAATGCTACTCTCTTCAAGACTCACAAAGCATATATGTGTGCATGTGTATGAGATAGACTCTGAGAAGCCGTGCAATAAATAAACCTGAACATGTACAGAACATTTCCCAAAAGTGCATTTAATACCGGAATCCTTTCTTGCATAATTACTGTAAACATCCACACAGACCTAATGTTCTTCTGAGCATACTTTTAGATGAGTATACTCTTTCAGTAACATTACTTTGATAAATTAACGTATAACAAGTTAATATTATACTATAGTTCTTAATAAAAATAATAGATTATAGGACAAGGCACAAGAAACCAGGGCTACCTGAAAATTCATCGTGACACTTCAGTCTTTCCATTTTGCCGGACTAGAAGCCGCAAGGATCTAGATCGCAGCCGCCGCCTAGCTAGGTCCGACGAAGCACCTACGGGGCGGGGAGCGCCTACTTCACCTCTCCCGCAGCGGACCATCCCTCCTCTGCCTTTTTTCGCCACTACCTCCATCCCTTCCCAACCATCTGCAACTACCCAAGGATAGGGACGGGGACAGTGAAGATGGTGCCATAAGAAAAGGCATCCCCGCAACCCGTCGCAGCCTTTCTTCTTTCTCCCATCCCACAGCGGGCGCAAAGCCACACCACCTCTCCTACCCCTCGTGTCTCTGGTGAAAGGTCTGCCAATACTTTTTAAAAATTATGTTTTTAAGCACAAATTCCCTGCTCCCTTCCGCCCCTCACCTTCACGAAAGCAATCGGGGTTGTGGTACCTTCGATATCTAACAGGATCACAGTGACTTCAGCGGGCACCGAAAGCACGACCATTTCCCTACCGGATGCTACCACCGGAATCGGCCTACTGGTAGGGAGGGTAGAGGGCGGTGCCAATTGCGCCCCAGCACTGTCCTGGGATTCCGACAGCTCCGCAAGAATCTCGCAGCGTGCAACCGGGTGCGGCTCGAAGCACTAGGGGAAGAGGCCACTTCCACGCCCCTGAAAGCGGAGAAGGCGACCACACAAGGGACCTGAACTCGGAAGCTGCCCAGAACCTGAGGCTGAGACCACGTGGGCAGAGAAATGGGCGGAACTGGCGGGGCTCCGAGAGGGCGGGAGGAGGTAAAGGCGCCGACATCGATTGGCCGCCAGAGGGCCTCGAACCCGATCCGTCAAAATGGGCATCGCGTGGGCGGGAACAAAGAAGCGAACGCGGGAGCCCGGTGCGCGGGAGCGCGCTCTCCGCAGACTGGTTGAGCGAGCGGGAGAGGCCCGGGGCACGTGCAGACGGGAGCCCCGCGAGTGGCGCGCCGGGGATGTGAGTGCCCCTTGCCGTCTACGGCACCCAGCCCCCTCCCCGCCCACTGCCCCCGCTTTTGCATATTTACAGTAATCTGACCGGGCCTGCGCCCCTCCTCCCGTCCTAAGGCATCAAGAGGCCGTGCGGGGTCCTGGCTGGCCTGACTGCGTTGGCCCGGGTTCCGGCCGATCGGCCAGAGAGGCTCACCGCGCCCTCCCGGCCCGCGCGCTTGTGGCGGTAGCGGAAGAGGAGCCGGCGCCGCGCCGCTGCCCGGAGGGGCTGCCGCGCGCCCGCTTCCTGTTCGGCTGGTTCCAGCCAGCTCGAGGACAAAACACGCGTGCGCGCGGCGGACTGGCAGGCGCGCTCGCTGCCTCAGCCGCGGGTGCCGGGCGCAGTCCGCCTTTTTCTGGAGCAACCCGGCCACGGTGCTAAACGATAGCAGCCGCCGCAGCAGCTCCGCACTGGGGGACCGAGGGCGGAAAAAGGCGGGGTTGACGGCTCTTTGCTAGGAGTGGGCTGGACCGGACGCCAGAGACAAAGGCTCTCCAGGCAAGAGGGACTCGGCCCTGCGACGGCGCTGCTCGGGATTTTTGACCCAGGACTTTTCGCTCCTTCGTTTTTCTCTTCTGACGCTTTTCTTATCCCAACCCGCGCCCCTCACCCGCGACCTCGCTCCTCACCGGAGGGCCGCGATGGAGGTCCCGCCCCGGCTTTCCCATGTGCCGCCGCCATTGTTCCCCTCCGCTCCCGCTACTTTAGCCTCCCGTAGCCTCTCCCATTGGCGGCCGCGGGCGCCGCGGCAGCTCGCCCCACTCCTCCCTTCACTCGCTCCCAGCTCCGCGCGGCAGGGGGCGCGCCGGGCCCAGCGCCACGTCACCGCCCAGCAGCCCTCCCGATTGGCGGGCGGGGCAGCTATAAAGGGAGGGCGCAGGCGGCGCCCGGATCTCTTCCGCCGCCATTTTAAATCCAGTTCCATACAACGCTCAGCCGCCGCTGCTGCCGCGACCCGGACTGCGCGCCAGCATCCCCCGGCCGACAACTCTGCCACTATGGAGGACATGAAC
The DNA here is from genome assembly GCF_036562045.2 of Rhinolophus sinicus. NCBI lineage: Eukaryota > Metazoa > Chordata > Mammalia > Chiroptera > Rhinolophidae > Rhinolophus > Rhinolophus sinicus. The sequence continues at coordinate 50,013,528 of NC_133752.1, forward strand.
GAATATAGCAACATAGAGGAATTCGCAGAGGGATCCAAGATCAACGCAAGCAAGAATCAGCAGGATGACGGGTACCGCACGCTTGTCCCCTCTCCCCCTCCCCCAGCGCGCTGCGCGCGCTCTTCGTCCCTCGAGTACCGCGCGCTGCCCACATTCTTGCCCCCAGTAGATTTCCCGCGTGCTATCAGCCTCACTAGCTTGGAGAGAAGAAAGTAGGAGTCGGAGGGGGGTGACTCGAGAGCCCCGCTGGAGGTGGGGGAAGGGCGGAGGGGTTGGAAGCGGAGGGCGGTGGCGTCTGTGTCCCGAGTGCGCAGGCGCTGCGTGGGGCCGAGGGGGAGGGGCCGGCCTCGCTGCGCCACATGCTGCAGCTGCCGCCGCCTCTTCATTGTGTCCCTGTTACGGCCCCGCGCAGTTTTCCTGGAGAGTTTGGAGCTTTTGGTTTGGAAACCAGTAGTGTTCGCTGGTATCCAGTACCTCAGGACGCGTTATAATGAGTTCTTTAGGTGGAACGTTGGCTTGACAGCTGAGGAAGAGAGTGACCTAAGTTGTGAAAGATTCGTTTAGGAAGTTGGATTTGTAAACTAAAATGTTTAACATATATTGTTAGTCTTGTTGAAACTTTGCTTTATGCAGTGTGGAGCGCAAACTGTTAACTGTTTTGAATAAGTGGTTTCGATGGAATTTTGGGGTTTTTGTGGTCTTGATATAACGTATCTGAAAACATGAATTAAATGACTTGGGCATAGGGGTTAAACTTCCCTGTATTATTTCATAGTTAAGCATAATACCAGAACTGGAGTAATCGTTTGAGCTGCTGCTAACCTTTTTGAAAAAATAACTTATTTCTAGTAAAATGTTTATTGGAGGCTTGAGCTGGGACACAAGCAAGAAAGATCTGACTGAATATTTGTCTCGATTTGGGGAAGTTGTAGACTGCACAATTAAAACAGATCCAGTCACCGGAAGATCAAGAGGATTTGGATTTGTGCTTTTTAAAGATGCTGCTAGTGTTGATAAGGTAGGAACGGTGTTTTGCGTTGTGCTGCTTCTGTGTGCCTTTTTTTGCAAATTGTTCCATGGGTTGGTTGTACAGTGCTGTCAGATTAAATAAATCTGTCTTCCAGGTTTTGGAACTGAAGGAACACAAACTGGATGGCAAATTGATAGACCCCAAAAGGGCCAAAGCTTTAAAAGGAAAGGAACCTCCCAAAAAGGTTTTTGTGGGTGGATTGAGCCCAGACACTTCTGAAGAACAAATTAAAGAATATTTTGGAGCATTTGGAGAGGTGCGCTGTGTGGCTGTTCATATTCTGTATTTGATGTGTTTATGTAATGTTCATCGCTGGTCCACTTCTTACAGAACAAATTCGTGTATCAGGTGAAGGTGGTATTAAATTGTTGCTCAGGTTCCTTCCGGTCACCACGTTTTAATCACTTCTTTCTGTGCTGTAATGGAAACCAATATTTAATTTATTTTGGCCATAACATGGGTGTTTTGGTGTGGTCATTGTTTGAACTTATTAACTAGTGGCATCTATTGGGTATGAAATGATAATAAAGGAAGTGTTGCTCTCCCCTCTAAATACTTAACATAAAACAAATTAGTCTCGTTTGATGTTATTAAAACAGTCTGTACAGAAGTCATCTGATTAGAATAACATGTTATGACGAAGCTTGAAAAGGCCCTGTGGGAGTCTAAAACCTTTTGGTAGCTTCTTACCATTACTTGATGGTCTTGAGTGTTCATCTTGATTTCAGATTGAAAATATTGAACTTCCCATGGATACAAAAACAAATGAAAGAAGAGGATTTTGTTTTATCACATATACAGATGAAGAGCCAGTAAAGAAATTGTTAGAAAGCAGATACCATCAAATTGGTTCTGGGAAGGTAAAGTTGTTTTATATATTAAATGGGAATTTTGAATTTGTTTTTATTGGTGAAAGAATTTCTCAATCTGTTTTGAGAATAAAATGGCTTAACATTAGCACTTTAGTAACAATTTTGTTTGCTGTTTAAAATTTCTTTATAGTGTGAAATCAAAGTTGCACAACCCAAAGAGGTATATAGGCAGCAACAGCAACAACAAAAAGGAGGAAGAGGTGCTGCAGCTGGTGGACGAGGTGGCACTAGGGGTCGTGGCCGAGGTGAGACTTAATTCTTGGCAAATAATGAAAATAAAACCAAATTTAAGTTGTTTCAACGTGGAAAGTGCTCAGTGGGTGGGTTTTTGTGTTTGAGTTTACTGGTTTCACCTCTTCAAAGAATGGCCGCCGTGACTATCATCACTGATGGAAAAATAATAGCATTAAATGTAGTTACAATTACATGGTATACCTGTGATAAGTTTTCTTGGGCAGTAGTCCTTATTTTAAAGCTAGATAGTCTACCTGTCTTCACCTTTGTCTTGATTTTCCAGTAAATTTAAAAAGCCTGGTAACTGGCACACTTGGACTTTTCTGCCCCTTTTTAGACAATCAGATAGCAGTATAGATGTCCATTCTGCCTTTTTAAGATTTGCAGAGAGATAGGAACAGATCATTTTATGTTAGGATTGTGGGTCAGACGTTGTTTCCTAACAATCGTGCATTGTTTCAGGTCAGGGCCAAAACTGGAACCAAGGATTTAATAACTATTATGATCAAGGATATGGAAATTACAATAGTGCCTATGGTGGTGATCAAAACTATAGTGGCTATGGCGGCTATGATTATACTGGGTATAACTATGGGAACTATGGATATGGACAGGGATATGCAGACTACAGTGGTAAGAATATTTAACTTAATTTTATAACCAATGGTATTAAAACTCAGTGTTAAATTATAATTCCTTCTAAAATTATTTGTGTGTATGGGTTTGCCATGTATTGAAGTGTTGGAAGTTAAATTCTTGAGGCATTTGTTGCCATAGGGTGATTATATTAACGTAGACACTATTATAAATGTTTGAGAATATATATGACTAGTTTACAATGGCTACTACAATATCTGATTATTTTCATATTTGGCATGCAGAGTTTTACATATTTAGTAGTTTTTAAATACATTTGTAGTAAAACCGTTTCATAGAAAACTATCTTAATGTAATTTTTTTGTCTTGTCAAAATAGGCCAACAGAGCACTTACGGCAAGGCATCTCGAGGGGGTGGCAATCACCAAAACAATTATCAGCCATACTAAAGGAGGCCATTGGGGAGAAAACAGGTGTGTATAAAAGTACAAGACACAGTGGAAATGTCTAATTTAATTTAAAGATCAATAGACAAATGAAAAACAAGTAAAAACAAAATACCATGTAGCCTGTTTTTACTAAATTGTTAATTTAACTGCTTTATAAGCCTGTTTTGCCTAAAGTGTCTATAGATCTTTAACTTTAAAGTTTTACCTCACTTTCTTTAGTATTACAGAAAAACTTAAAAGTTTTTCTGTTTGCTTTGTGTACCAGGTGGTCTAGAGGAATAATTAAACTTTTTTAGAACTATTAACAGGTAAAGTACTGAAATGGGTACAACTTAAGGAAAACACGAATGTTGTCTTCTAACTCTGACATTATACCTTGTTTGTACCCGCCAGCGGGAACTTCATTGCAGGCCGTGTGTCACCCTGACCACGTCTATCTCTGGGGGTCGCACGTTGCGGGCAGAGCGCAAGGCATACACCAGAAAACGCTGTCCTGTGGTATGGTCTCTTCCAACTTCATGTACCAGCGTAAAGATTAAAGTGGAAAACTTCAGACTTTGGCTTCTTTTTTAATCTTTTTGAAGATTAAGTGTCTAAACTTAACTTAAATGGTTTTTTACAGGAGTTAAAGTACATAAATGCCTTTTTACAGCTTAATCATTTTGGTCTTCTGTTTAGTGTTGTATTTCAATTGTGGAGCCTCATTTTAAGTGTTCATTCTTTAAGATTTAATGCTTGCTTTTTCTTTTTATAGCTAATAGTGAAATCTACAAACCAAAACAACTTAAAAATCTGGGATATAAATTAAAGATCATATGCACATCGCAATTTGTTTTCTTACAGTATAATGTCTATAAATTCATGTTTCTAAAAGCATTTTATTTGGTTTACTGGAGATGCTTCTCGTAGACCTTAATCTAGCACAGTTCAACCTGTGGATATGGGAAGATTGCATTCCCAGATTCTTTTCTAAATAGATTTAAATTTAATATAATTTGGGAATTCCAGGGTGAATTTATTAATTACCCAAACTGCATTTTGCCAATGAATATGCATGTGATCTTTAATTATTGAAGAAAAGAATAAAGTGAGGACTTAAAACAATTCATGAAAGTGGACCTTTGAAAGCTTGTCCGAGTTGCACAAATCTAATTGCTATTTTGTTTTTGTTTTTAGGAGGAGATTGCTAAAGTAACCCATCTTGCAGGACGACATTGAAGAGATTGGTCTTCTGTTGATCTAAGATGATTATTTTGTAAAAGACTTTCTAGTGTACAAGACACAACCGTGTCCAACTGTATATAGCCGCCAATTAGTTTTCTTTGTTTTTACTTTGTCTTTTGCTATCTGTGTTATGACTCTGTGGATTTGTGTTTATACAAATTTTATTTGTATGATTTCATGTTAAACCTCAAATAAATGCTTCCTTATGTGATTGTTTTTCTGCGTCAGGTACTAAATAGCTCTGTAAAAGTGTAATTTTAAATAAGCAATAATTAAGGCACAGTTTATTTTAAGTATTGGTCCATAGGGAGAAATTGTGGTCCTTATGAATAGCCAGCTACCGTGTCACCATGTTCCCCATTTTTGTTAGGTGTATTTTGTGCTCTCAGTCTTCATTTCCGTTAACTGAGGCTTTCACTACACTTAGAAATAATGTGCTTTCCTCTCTGTATATCTGGAGACTGTCATGAAAGTCTCTGTTATAGTGTGATTAGCGGAAGCTTTCTAGTAGACCATGAGTCTTCTGGATTATTTTCTGAAGGAAAGTACCAGTTAAATGGCACAAAGCATACTTGATAGCTCCTTTTAAAATGAATAGGAAAGATTTTGCTGTGTTTCAGTCTCTGGAAAGCCGTTATGATTTACTAAATACTTCTAACTTAATCAGTGGTCTGCTGAAAAGACCTTTGAATAATCATAATACCATGACTTTAATTGTTCTCTCGACAAAAATGTCCAGATACACCCAGGGAAAAAGTACTGTTAATCTGGTAGGAGCTACAGTTTGAGAGTATCAAAAATAGTTATCACAAGGATAGGTATGAGTTTGTTAGATTAAAGTATTTGAAGTAGTGGCTGAGTAAAATAGTTATATTCTGTTCATATGTCACAGCAAGCACCAAACGACAGTTTATTGGGGTATTAGGAAGCAATACTGGATATTAACGTGGTGTGAGCTCTAGAAAAAGCCATGGTAGTATGTTTCATCGTTTTTAATGCAATTAGTGCATGAACCAAATCGATAAGCATATCTATATTCAGATACAGGAAGGAATAAGAACAGGTATGCTTTAAATCTTACATAATGCAAATCTAAGTGACCAAGTTATGTCATTACAGCAGATCTTACTGGTGCATTAAGCAGTTTTAGCTCTAGATTTTGGAATATTTCCTGGGTAAAGCTAAGTTTTTACATTCAGTGTAGTTAACTGGGTTTAAGGTTTTTAAGTGTTTCTGTGATTCCATGTGACCCATTAGGATTGGCATACATGTTATGTGGAATAGTCGACCCTCACTTTTCAACTAAGTGTAAACTTTTATGCTGATGAACCTGCCTTTTGTTTTCATTAGGTGCCTGCAACTTCTAATATTTGTACTTGTTGGGCTATCAAGTTACAATGCTTTTGGCCTTGTTTTGCTCCTGTTTTGCTATCTTGACCTTAAACCTAAGCCAAATACCAGTGTTGGCTATTGCAGGGGATTTTGTTTGTGCTTTCATCATACAACCCCAGGGAACAGAAGGGATATTTTCATTTTAAGTTATGTTGTCAAAGTCAGTAGATGCAGTGTCTTTAGGGCAGTGAATCCTGTAAATTCATGATTAGGTGACAGGTTGACATTGAAATTGTCCTTTCCCTGATCAAAAATGAATAAAGACTTTTTAAACAAAATCCAAACTCTTCAATCAAGTCTTGATATATATACGACTTAAGAGATACACTACATCTAGAGATAATTGTCAGATCTTGTACAAAGAATTGAAGGGGGAGTGAGAATACACTAATTTTTTCCCCAAGGGGCTTTGGACCCTCGACTTCAGATTTTAGGTCCTAAAAATGCCAACTGATACAAAGTTGAAGTAAATATGCCAAGGCTAAGTGCTGTAGATACATTAGGATGAGTAGTCAATTTAGTGTCAAGTCTTCATTCTTAAGTATTCAGAACTAAGCTAAGTGATTGGATAAGTTAATTGAAGGGGTGGAGGTGGAAAATCTCAGGTACCTATGATAGACTATCTTGTATACCTTGTTAAATATGCTTCCTGAATTGTTTTAACCATGTTCTCTGGTGTTATCCTAACCTTGTTAGCAATTTTGTTGATTGGTATTCCATAGTCTCACAGCTATGTTCATAAGATTAGGAATATTAAAAATTAAGATGTCAGGGTATTAAACATGGATAGGCAGTGCTTTTATTCCATTTTCTTTGATGTATCTTTCATAATGGTGATAGGAACCAAACCTTTTACTAATCTTAATATCTGAAAAATTACCCATTACCTTAAGATTTGATAGGATGTCAACTGCAAGGTGATAAATTTCACTGATTAAAAAGGTGATTCAAGGACACAGCAGGTATGTAATTTTTGCTTATAGATGAGTGTGTTTATACCATTTTGAATTGATCCTAGCATTAAGTAAAATCAGTTACTCTCTCAACATGCCTCAAACTTTCCAACCTAATAGAACTGCCATCTACTGTAGTAATCAACTTGCTGAGTAAAACCAATGCAACTTGATCTTGCATATAGTCTTTCAAAAGTATTGGCCTTAAAAATATGGGCTGTTCATTGGCTGAGGAAGGGGGAGTGGTTTTTTATTTTTTGTATTGAAATAGTCACATTGGATGTAGAATTTTAGCAAGTTTTGGTTGAATACAAAATCCCTTTTCAACCACTGCTTTTTATAAACGAAAGAATGTGGTGTTCTGGGGATTACAGGGTAATGCTGAACATTCTGAAGACAACTTGTGTTACTTTAAGTGGCAGTTTATAATCTCGATTTTACTCTATCAGTACTTAAGAGGTGTAGCCCTTGGGGAGGCATGTCCTAATCTCAGGGTGGTGGGACTGAGGTGTAGTTTGAAAAGGGTATTCGACGCAATCTCTTATTAAAATCTGGGAATTTCAAAAAATGCTTAATTGTGGTTTATCAAAGAAAGACACCTTAGAAATGTGAGAAACACTATCCTGCAGACAAATTTTCTCATATTCCAATGGTTATCCCTTTGAGACAAAAAAATGAATTCTCTTCAGGCCAAAAAAAAGAAAATGTCTATACATAAATATTTAAAATAGTTTCAGATTTCTTTGAAAGCCATCTAGTTTAAAAGGCTCTTGAAGTTGGTTGCTTTTATGGTAACAAACTGACTAAAATTTATTGACTTTTTGCTGTCGTTGAGGTTGCAAAAGGAGTTTCTGCAGATGGTACTTGGGTATTTACCGTGTTTCCCCGAAAATAAGACCTAGCCGGGCAATCAGCTCTAATGCATCTTTTGCAGCAAAAGTTAATGTAAGACCAGGTCTTATGACTGGGTCTTATATTAATTTTTGCTCCAAAAGATGCATTAGAGCTGATTGTCCGACTAGGTCTTACTTTGGGGGAAACGGTATGTAGTGATCTATTAATGAAATGGTAATGGCCAATCCCACAAAAGGCCCTGTGCAAAGTGCAAAACTGATTAATCTTGATTTTTCAAGTTAGGGAAGTTAGCTAATTTAAAATACCAACTCATTACGTTTTGGAAGCTTAAGTTTCTATAAAGCTTCTATTAAGCATTTCTGAGGCCTAGATTTTGAACAGAGGTGTTTGTTCAGGGAATGAAGTTGAAGCATTTAGACTGGTTAGCGGTCTTTTTTTTTTTTTTTGAGGGCACAGCTCACAGTGGTCCATGCGGGGATGGAACCAGCAACCTTGGTGTTAAAAGCACCACGCTCTAACTAACTGAGCTAACTGGCCACCCCAGCAGTCTTTAATACAGTTAATTTGTGAGTGCTGAGATCTTTTGCAAGAAAATAGGATTTTATTATCATTCTTGTTCTCTGATGAAACGAGCCTGGATAATCTGGAACAACTACTTGTTCCCATGAGAAATATGTTCTGTGGAATTAACAGTATTTAGGTTGGTCCTAAACCATGAGACGTGAAAACAAGTTTTTCATAGACCATGCAAGCAGAAGGATGAATGGAGGGTATGATAGTGGGGGGCTATGTGGTATGGTAGTTCCAACATTTTTCATTACTAGGAAACCTTTCAAATAGTTTCTCCCCATGGACTATATGTTTTGAATGGCTGTACCTGTCAATTATATTGCTCTCATTATGTAATGACATTTCTATTAAAAGCGTATAGCTGTCGGTCAGAACTTCTACAGTATTTGTTAATCAGTATCATACCACCAAGTTAATATGCCCTCTAAAGTCAAATTTTTCATTGTGCTGATTTTTTTAATATATCTACCAGACTTTTAAAATGTTGAAAATAAACCCAAGAGTTTTCATTACTATAGTAGGCCCCTTGTCCATGGTTTTGCTTCCCATAGTTTCTGTTACCCAGTCAACCACAATTTGAAAATATGAAATGGAAAATTCCAGACATAACTCATAAGTTTTAAATTGTGCACAAGTTCTGGGTAGCGTGATAAAATCTTGTGCTGTGCTGCTCTGTCCTACCTGGGGTGTGACTCATCCCTTTGTCCAGCATGTCCAGGCTGTGTACACTCCTCACCCGTTAGTCACTTAATAGCGGTCTCAGTTATTAGATCAGTTGTGGTATCGCAGTGCTTGTGTTCAAGTAACTTGCTGGCAATTCGAAAAGCCTTTGGCATATGGTAATTCCTTTAAGTGAAAAGGTGAAAGTTCTTGACTTAATAAAGGATGAAAAAAAAATTGTGTGCTGAGGTTGCTAAGATCTACAGTAAGAAAGAACCTGTCAAATTGTGAAGGAAAGAATTCCCAGTTTGCTGGGAGAGACTACATTCACATAACTTTTATTGTTATCATTCTATTGTAATTCTAGCTTATCGTTATTCTTAATCTCTTATTGTGCCTAATTTATACATTAAACTTTATCATAGATATGAATGTATAGAAAAACATCGTATACAGAGGGTGCCAAAAAAATGTGTACACATTTTAAGAAAGGAAAACTATTAAAATCGTAATAATATATACCGATAACAAAAGATGAATACAAGTCACGTTTGACTTCTGCAATTACAAGAGGTGCTCAGAGTGGTTACCATCAGCATCCAGACACTTCTGATTATGGTGAACTGCTGGAGCAACGTTGACCAAAGTGCCCACTTGTATTCACATTTTTTTTGCACCCCCAGTATATCAGGTTAGGTACTATCGCTGGTTTCAGACATCCACTGAGGGTCTAGGAACATACCCCCTCAGATGAGGGAACTTCTAGGACTTTAGAACTATACTTAAAATCATTGGAGATAAGGAAAAGGCATTTTTGAGTATGCCATTTTCATAATCTGGAAAAAGATATTTTAAAATACTTGTGGAATAGATACAATTAGGATTTTTAAATATGCATTTGAATGATTTCATCAGAAAAAGACTCCCAAATTGCACCTTTGTTCTAAAACCTTTTTTTTTGCATCTATTTTTTAGTTATAATCCATGTAAAATCAAGATTTAGAGCCTCTCAAAACTAAGAATAACTCCACTCTGACCTAGGACTTCCCTTATTCTTTCAATTTAAAGTTATTTTAGTTGCTATTAGCGTGATGTTTAGGAACACCAAGATACAGACATTAGATGGGTTATTATTTTCTCTGTATCCCCACCTAAGACAATGACAAATTCAAACATACCATTCCACTTCTGATTCTCTGCTGATGTTTTTGTTTTTTTTTAATAGATCCTAAGAGAGGAGCATCTTCTTGGTATTGGTGGTAGAGATTTGTAATTGACCCACAGCCAAAATCCGCAGTACTAGCAGGCTAGTATTTTTTTTTTAATCTGAATCTTTCTTTTTAAATTGGGGTGTAAATTTACTTCTTGATGAAATGAAATCATTACTTCATTAAGGATACCAAATTTCGCTCTCTGCCTTCAATAGAAACAATCAAGGAAACACTCTTAACCAGGAAATGTACAAGCATTACTGTTCTCTTGACAGTTCTCCCAGGAAATGTATACAAACTCGTGGTACAACTTAAGAATAATGGTCAGTTTATTAACTCCCATCTGTTGCCATGAGAAGGAAAAAAAAGCATTACATGAAGATACCAAAGGTTGTCAACTTATTACTCCATAAGTTGCTCCTCAGATCGTATCCTATTCTTTTTTTATTTCACATTATATATTCACATATCCATACATTAGCACAGTCCTACATACAGTGTATGACTACTCAGGTGTACATATGTACCTACATAAGATAAAAGGTGTATAATTTTTCAAAAATTCTGCTTTCAATAACTATGGCCTGAGTAATTCAAATCAATCCTTCTGAAGACAAGCAGAATAAATCTTAAATAAAAATAAAAAAAAACACTGAAAAAGCTAAAAAAGGATGGGAAATTCACCTAAAATCGAAGAGAAAGAAAACCTAGAAAAATAAGCCCCGCACTCAAAGCTGGGTTCGATGGCCGTACAGGACAAAGGTCACGGAAGTCAAAAGCTTCAGTCCAACCCCAGGTAGAGACTCTGATACCCCAGTTATTCCATTAAAGGCCTTCCAAGGGGCTACACTCTCAAGACGAGAGAGAACCCAAGTTCCTAACTGGGGTGGATAAGGAATCGTCAATCTCAGAATTTAGATTAAGAGTCCTAGAAAGGGGAAAGCCTCAATTGCCTGGAAGAAACAAATGAAAATCATTACTTCATCCTCAATTTCTGACTATTTCAACAATCACTGGTTTCTAACATATAGAAATTTAAAAATCACTTTCCCAGGCTCCCTTATTGCCAGAGCACCAATATGTGAGCTCAGTTCTATCAGAATTCTCCTACACTCAACTTTGAGACACGAGGTAGTGAATCAAATTGATTTAGTGGAATCAATGCTAGAACAGGTGGCAGCCAGGTAGCAGGTAGTTCTCCAAAGCAGCTGCGGTTCTAGCAGCAACATCCAATATCTAGCATTTATGATGTCAATATTGAAAGCTGCAGGATCTGTGGACAGCAGGAGCAGCAGCAGTAGAAATAGGGATGTCTTTAAGGAGCCACTTCTGTGATTTTGAAAATAGTCCCCCGGATTAGAGTTCCCAAGTGTGGCTTTCCAACTCCTGGAGAGTCTGAGGTACTAAGATCATTATTAAATTCATTTTTAGCTAAAAGAATTTTAAGTGTATGGAATGGATATATAACAGACATATTAATCAGAAGCACTTCCAGAATAATAAAGGGAGGACATCCAAAATTTCACTTGTCCATAAAAGCAATGACAACAGTGGCAAAAATTGTCAAGATGAATTTTTTCAGAACTCTGCAAATAATCTTGCAACAATCCAAGGAGCAATTTTTTTCTTAAATAACAATCTCAGAACTGTGCTTTATGACATTATAACTTCCCTATAGGGAATACAATGAACAATTGTATACCAACAAATTAGATAACTTACGTGAAGTAGGCAAAGTCCTAGAAAGATAAAAACTACTGAAACTACCTCAAGAAGAAATAGAAAACCTGAACAAATAAAGAGATTGAATTAATAATTTTTTAAAACTTTCCATGAAGAAAAACCCAGGACCAGATGCTTCACTGCTAAATTTTACCAAAACGTTTAAAGAATTAAGACCAATTCTTCACAAACTCTTCCAAAAAAAAAAGAGGGTACACTTCCCAATTCATTCTATGAGGTCAGTATTACCCTGATACAAAATCTGACAAAGATATAACAAGAAAACTACAGACCAATATTTCTTATAAGTCTAAAAAAACGAAACAAAAAAATCTAGGAAACAAATCAGCAAAATTCAGAACCTTCTAAAATTAAGGTTAAAACCCTAACCTCCAATGTAACTTAGGAAATCATTCCTTTAAGGAGGTAATTAAGGTTAAATGAAATCATAAGGGTAGGGCCTAATCTGATAGGAATGGTGTCCTTGAAGAGACACCACAGATCAATCTCTCCCTACACACACACACACACACACACACACATATACACAGCTAGAAATTGTGCTGCATGATTTCAAAATTTCCTACAAAACTACAGTAATCAAGACAGTGTTGTACTGGCATAAAGATAGACATATAAAACAAGGGAATAGAGTTGAGAGTCCATAAATAAATCGTTACATTTATGGTCAATTGAGTTTTGACAAGGTAGCCAATACAATTCAACAGAAGAAGAATAGTGTTTCCAATAAACAGTGTTGGGACAATTTGATATCCATGTGCAAAAAAGATAAAGTTGGACACCTACCTTATAACATATACAACAATTAACAGCAAATGGATGAAAGATCTAAATGTAACAGCTAAAACACAATTCTTAGAAGAAAACATACTGTTTCCCCAAAAATAATACTGGGTCTTATACTGTATTTCCCTGAAGATAAGACCAGGTCTTATATTAATTTTTGCTCCAAAAGACACATTGGGGCATATTTTCAGGGGATGTCTTATTTTTTCATGTACACTAACCTACATTTATTCAAATACAGTCATGTCGTCTTCTTCTGGAACATTGTCATAACGTACTAAATGCGTCTGTCTGGCTGACGATCTTAACTGGGGGCTTATTTTCAGGATAGGTCTTATTTTCAGGGAAACATGGTAGATGCATAGGAGTAACTGTTTGTGACCTTGGATTAGGCACAAACACTCTAAAAGCACAAGTGCAAAATATAATAATAATAATAATAATAATAATAAATGGGATTTCATTGACATGAAAGACTTTTGTGCTTAAAAAGATACCATGAAATAAGTGAAAAGACAAGCCACAGAATGGGAGAAAATACTGCAATACATATATATCTGATAAAAGACTTACAACTAGAATATATAAAAAATGAGTATATATCTAATTTTTCTTACAACTCATAAAAAAGACAAATAACCCAATTATAAAATGGGCAAAAATCCAAATAGATATTTCTCCAAAAAGATAAACAAATGGTCAAAAAGTACATAAAAAGATGCTGAACATCATTAGTCGTTAGGGAAATGCAAATATCATAACCACATTGAAATTCTGCTTTACACACACTAGGATGGCTAAATCACAAAAACAGACAATAAGTTTTGGTGAAGATATGGAGAAATTAGAATCTTCATACTTTGTTGGTTGGAATGTAAAATGGTGGAGCCGCTTTGGAAAACAATGTGACATTTCCTCAAAAAGTTAAATGTACAGTTACCACATGAACCAGGAATTTCACTCTTACGTATATACCAAGAAAAATAAAAACAGTTCCACACAAAAACTTAGACACAAATGTTCATAGTAACATTATTCATGATAGACAAAAAGTGGAAACAATCCAAATGTTCATTAACTGATGAATGGATGAATGAAATGTGATATGTCTGTACAACAGAATATTTGACCATAAAAAGTAATAAAGTACTGATACATACAACAACATGGATGAAACCTGAAAACATCATGCTAAGTGAAAGTAGCTATACTCAAAAGGTCACATATTATATGATTCCATTTATATGAAATGTCCAAAATATGTAAATCCACAGAGACAAAAAATTGATCGATTTTTTTCACCCAGGGGCTAGGTGAAAACAGAGAATGACTGTTAAGGTGCATGGAATTCCTTTTTTGGGTGAAGAAAACGTTCTAAAGTTGTGAAAATTGCAAAACTCTGTGAACATACTACCACCCATTAAGTTGTAAATTAAAAAATATAAATTTTATGGTATATGAATTATATATCTTTAAAGCTGTTACTAAAAAAAAACACATGTATCCAATACAACATATATATATATATATATACACACACATACCTTTATTTGAAACAGATCTGAACTATCAAATATGACGAGACAAATTTTAAACACATTAAGGAAAATTTGAACATGGACATTATAATAGTATTTAATTATCTTTCAAAGAAAGTCCTTACCTGTTAGAAATACATACAAAAATATTTATGCTAAAATGATATGGTACATGGTATTTACAACATAAAAAATAAAGAGGTAGAAAAAACAAGATTGGTATAACATTGATAATTTTTAAAGTGGGTGATGGGTACATTAGTTATTTCTAGTCTAGTGTATGTTTGGAAATTTCCATTTGAAAGTATGCAAAAATTAATAAGAAAGTAAAATAACAAGCAACTGGGGAGAGAAATATTATTTCTGAAGGAGCTGCAAGTAAGCCTAATTTCTGACTTCTAAATGGAAACAATGGAAGCCAGTCAACAGTGGAATGATATATTCCATATTCTAAAAGAGAATAACTGCATCTGAGAATTCTCTATCAGCCAAAAACTTTTTCAAGATTGGAGGTGAAATAAAGATATTTTCTGAAAGAAGAAATTAACACTTCACCATGAGGAAGTTTTTACTAAAGGAAATCTAAAGTCTGTACTAAATGTAGAAGATAAGTGATTCCAGAGAGAAGGCCTGAGATACAAAAAGGAATGAAAAAACAGTAGTGTAAATGTGAGAAAATATAAATGAATGTTGACTATGAAAAAGTAAATGCTCCAAAAGAAGTATATATTCTTGGACACATTCCATCATTTTTATAAAAACATGGTTATGATTTGGGTTATTCAGAGTTTCATTGTTATGAAGGAGACTGTAAATATCTTTGTACAATATTCTTCCTTGAAGTGGAGTAATTCTTTCTCATACATTTTCCTAAGTAATATAATTTTATGCCTATTGTCATATTGCTTTCCAAAAAGACTGAATAATCTACAGGGCCATTTACAACATTTTGTACTTGCCAACATTGGTCTTTACTTTTTTTCCCTAGTTTAAGAGAGATGTAATGGTAGCTTAAGCTCTTTTAGGTTGCTTTCTTTCATATCAATATGACTGAACTAGTTAGTTCCTAAAATACAAAATAAATTTGATTATTTACATTGTAAGTTTTTAACTGAAGCAGGATATTTTGACTGTCATTTTGGCCATATAGAATATTGTATATACCACTATTTATTCTTGTATTAGCCATAGTGTGGACAGTTATTACATTACAAGAAACTTACCTAAGTATGTGGAAAAATTAGATTGGCCAAATGCTAGACCACCTAGTACAAAGGAAGTATCTTGAACGATCAAAAATGTATTGCTCATAATTTTCTCATGGATTTTCTAAAAAAGAAATACAAATTGTCAGTATTTTATCAAATTCAAAATGAATATTTCTGGTATAGATAACATCAGATAAAAATAATTTCACCTAAAACTGCACATGGTAAAATTAGTGATAAACATTTTTTAAAAATCACACCTCTCTATTAAAAACTTTAAATATTAACCCAGAAAAGGTTAGAAATTATGAAATAAAACACAAAACTTCCAACTGATAAAAGAAAGACTTTTATTAACTAAAAACAAAATCTTTTTGATAAAATTTAGATATGCAAAGTTAGAGCTGAGAAAATTTGATTTGATAGAAATTATGGTCATAAAAAGAAATTGTAGTGGCAAAACCTTCAATGGTAAAATTTCATATGGGTAAAATATGACCAAATCTTCAAAACAAAGAATTGTTTCAGATTAAATAATTTCAGAAAATAAAAATTAAATTAAAAATATTGGAAATGATTTTACTGCTCTCCATAAAAAAGTAATCAAAAATTGTAATTTACATTATATTTAGCTATAGAAAATAATTGGTAATTCATCAAGGTATCATTCTATTAAAATAGTTTTATTGATTAAAAAATGTAACAAAAAATTTCCTATTCTCAAAACAGCAGCATAAAAAGTACTCTTAATTTCATATTCAATGTGTGCAAATGGGTTAGAAAATATTATCTTTGTTAATTTTTTCCTTTTGCCTTTGTGCTGATGACAATTTTGTGAAATAAGTTCAAAAATTTATTTTCTACAATTTAGATGTACAAGGAGAAAAACAAGTTTTTTGTTTTCCACTCACACTAGACCTTTTATTTACTGGAAATATGGCATTCTGGTCTATCCTGACATTCTGGGATTCCGAGATTTTTTTTTTTTTCAGAAGATTTTATTCATGGCTACATAATAAATCATCATAAGGCTGTACCATAATGCATTTGTTACCTCATTGATGCTACTTAAGTTTGCCCAATGTACCACCAAAAATATAACACTGTGGGTACAACACAAGCGTTTTTGTTTGTTTGTTTGTTTGAATCTAAAAGTATTCTGATCTTCCTCTTATTTAGTAGGAGGGAAAATAATTAAATACACAATGCAGTTTAAGCTTTGGCTACCTCAATGTAGGGACAGAGCCAGG
The DNA here is from genome assembly GCF_036562045.2 of Rhinolophus sinicus. Classification (NCBI taxonomy): domain Eukaryota; kingdom Metazoa; phylum Chordata; class Mammalia; order Chiroptera; family Rhinolophidae; genus Rhinolophus; species Rhinolophus sinicus. The sequence continues at coordinate 50,030,100 of NC_133752.1, forward strand.
AGTGCAGTTTCCAGGCCTCACGTGGAAAGGTGCTGGCTCAGGTAGTAAATGGCCATCAACTGTGATTGGATGCCCATCAGCTGTGGCTAGTTGTCCGTCAGCTGTAACCAGTGAGCCATTGGCCACTAATATAACTGCTGTGGCTACGCTAGCAGCAAATGGGGGCTAGCAAGAAGATCGTGGCTGAGCTAGCAAGAGCAGATTGCAGTTAGCATTACGGATTGCAGCTAGCAAGTGAGGTTGGTTGATAGAGAAGCGGCCAGCAGATTGCAGATCGTGTGGCTCCTGCTTCCTGTGTCTCCAACCCAGCTGCCAGCGCGAGACTATAGTGGTATGACTCCCCTATTTATGGTTCCGTGGGTGTTCCTTTTTGGCCTCACCATATCCTGCGTTCATATGTGGGGAGCTGGACCAGAGACCCCGCATGACACCCCATGTGACACTCAGTAATCCAAATGATCCATTTAGATTCATTAAGCCAGCAAGAAGAGTATTTGGAGTATGTCTGATAGCTAGTCTTATGCAAGGTAAGGTACTCATGGAAGTGACATCTCATCACCTTTCCTGTACTCGTACATGTAAGATTTTAAGCTGTATCCTAACTTCAGAAATCTTATATCATGAAAAAGATCATCTAAGAAAAGTCAACATACCACATATCTCTGGTTTTTAGAGACTTTCGTTTAGACCCCTGCTGCCTTTGGGGACGCTGCAATTATTTCATCCCCCCGTATGCTAGGACCCTGAACCGTCAACGACTCCATGGTCCCCTCCTCCAGATTTTCCTTTACATTTCAAGGCTCTGGGTAGTATATTTTGAGGGACAGAAATTGTGCTAAATATATTTACTTGTTAACCTCATTAATTCTCACAATAACCCTGATGAGAGAAATCCAGTTTATAGAGTTGGAGTAACTTGCTCATGAACATCTATTGACAAAACCTCAGCAAGGACAGAGAACTTTGTACAATGTTTTGTCCTGTATAGCCAGGATTCAAACCTGTCTGCAGTGTTGTGTTCAGAGGTGTTTTCCCTAGCTTGGATCCCCGTGGAAAAGTTTACCAAGACCATCTATATATCAGTCTATACCCCTAAAGTATATGAAACTAGTAAGAATTGATTTATAAAATCTCAATGTTATTTTTTTCTTTCTGTCCTGAATAGTGTTAGAAAGAGCGCCAGCCATTTCACCATTTGAGAAGCTTTTAAACCAGAGAAAGTAAAGATTAGCTGAGACTGAGAAAGTAAAAACGTGTCCTGCTATGCATCTGTCAAGATACAGATAAAGTCAGCTGCAAATTTAACAAGAAGTAATGTTTTCCTCAAGGACATAACACAGCTATAAAGCATTAAAACAGTTCCCTTCATTGAGTGATAACTGGTTCTCTAAAATCATAGACTAGAAACTTTGCTTTCTGAAATTATATCAGGAAGAATGAAATATCCTACTCTGTCTTGGAGAATCAAAGGCACAAGGAAGCAATCTTCATTTCCAATCCAGGTGCACAGCTTCAGAAAATGCGTTTCTGAAAACAGCTTTCCACCTTTACTTTAACTTTGTATTTTCCAAAGAAACAAGCGCCTGTACAATTTTACAGTCCAGATCTAACATTGCCCCTTTACACATGATCCTGCTTTACTATCAAAAAAGGAAAAAAAAAACCCATGTAAATCAATTTTCTATAATGTATACACATTATTATTTTAAAAATAAGCAATTTAAAAATAGGTATTACTTTTTCCATTAGAAAGTTAAAAAGACTATCAGTCACATATTTAAGTTACTTTTTCTAAATCTATCTTGTTAAGCCAACAGTTGGGAGACAGGTAATAAGAAAGTGAGAGTTGGTCGGTAGGGATAATTTTTGGACTATGGAGAAATGACTGGAGCGAGGAGAGGCTGTGGGAATCTGGAGTCATGAAGAGGACTCTGGGTTATGGAAGGTGGAGGATGTTAGGAAAAACAAAAGATGGGAAATTTAATTTTTTACAGGAAAATGAATCAGGAAAAACTGCTGTGGATGTAGCACAGCAACTGAACAATACAGTACTTCTGGGATGAAAGGGAAGAAACAAAGAATGTCTGGAAGTTGGTGTGTAGGGTAACTTACCCAGCAGTTTTTCTGGGTGTCCTCACCAAAGATGACTAGGTCTTTCTTCACAAAATGAAGAGCCCTGAGAATTCAGGGCTGGAAATGTCAGCAGATCATTTTACTTATTCAGAACTCAAATTTCCACTTTTATTTTGAGTTTAGAAGAATGACGTGCTTAGCATCATTGAAGTCCCTGGGGACTTCTTAAATGTACAATGTTTTATTCCAAAAGAGGACCTTTGATTTTAGATAGTAGTATATACTATAGAAAAAAAAAAAGAGATAGAGGCATGCATAAAAACCATTAACACAAATATATGTGCATTTCTCTCCTTTGGCTCAGATGTAACTCCTGTCAATTAGCAGTTGTGACACACATTCCTTAAAATAAACAGCTGAATCAATAATTGGGAATGTGAACTTTACCAGTAAAAATTCTATAATAAACTGAAGATTCCTATAAGCTCAATCAGGAAGAATAATATGTCAGCTACCTACATTCTCCCTTGGAATTTTATTCTTTTTGCTCACAAATATTATTGAATGTTTATTGCTAAAAGCAAAACAAAAGGCACTTATACTAAAATTACAACTGCTTCTATTCATTTTTTATATAACAGCTTTGTTGAGATAAAATTCACATACCATTCACTCATTTAAAGGATACAATTCAATGGTTTTTAGTATATTCACAAAGCTGTGCAATCATTACTACAATTTTAGAACATTTTTATCACCGTCCCCCAAAGCCATACCCATTAACAATCACTTCCATTTCTCTCCAACCACCAGTCCTAGGCAATCATTACTTCTTTTTTCTTTGTAGATGTGCCTGTTCTGGGCATTCCATATGCATGGAATTATACAATACGTGGCCTTTTGTTGCTGGCTTGTTCCTCTTAGCATAATGTTTTCCAGGTTCGGTCATGTTGTAATGTGTATCAGTATTTCATTACTTTTAATTGCTGAATAATATTCCATTGTATGGTATGCAGAAAAGAGTTAACATATAGCAAGCCCGAGATCGCTATCCTTAGAAAGTCCTGCTTGCAAGGTTTGCCCTTGGTTGGCATGTGGGAACTTGGACTTGGGGAGATTCCCACCATTCCCGAACTGTAAGAATGGTTTACTCTGCCTTAACTGTACCAACAGTGTGGTTTATGCTGATCACCTTCATTCCTTCTGGGAGTCTGGACTCTTGGTACCATGCTTGGCAGAGGGTGCCGACATGACCAGCTCCCAGAAAACACCTTAGGCACCGAGTCTCATTAATGAGCTTTTTGGTAGACAACATTTCACACATTTTGACAGAATTCATTGCTGGAGGATTTAAGCTCATTCTGTGTGACTCCACTGGGACAAGACTCTTGGAAGCTTGTGCCTGGTTTCCTCTGAACTTTGCCCCATGCATCTTTCTCCTTTGCTGATTTTGCTTTGTATCCTTCTGTTATAATAGATTTTAACCATGAATATGACTGTATGTAAAGTCCTGTGAATCCTGCTGATGAATTCTTGAATATAGGGGTGGTCTTGATAACCCCTCAAACAAATGTATATATATTTTACTTGTCCATTCATTAATTGATAGACATTTGGGTTATTTCCATTTTTTGACTATTATGAATAATGCCGCTGTGAGCATTCATGTACAAGTTTTTTTTGTTTGTTTTTTTATAGACTTAGGTTTCCATTTTTATTGGTTATTGTTCTATAGTAAAGAATATGACTGGCTTTACTCCCTGGTTCCTAGACTAAATTCTTGAAATTTCCCATGTAATAGATGTATCTTTGTTTTTTGTGAGCCCCTGGGATCACAACTAATTTTAAGAGGTGACTCATGGTGGACCTGTAGATAGCTTCAGGGTGGCTCCTGGCCATTTGATTAGCGGTTTGGGGTTTTGAGCCATGCGATATCAGGCCAACCTTCTGGTCTCTAAGAAGGGGAGGGAGGCTGGGATTGAGTACATTCACCTAGCCATGATTTAACCAATCATGCCTACATAGTGAATCCCCAATAAAAACTCTGAACACTGAGCCTCAGTTGATGCCTACTGGTTGGTGAACACATCAAGTATTAAGGGTCACACACCCTGAGAGGGCACAGAATGGTGGTACCACTCTAAAGTTTATATGTTTATTTTATTTTATTTTTAAAGATTTTATTGGGGAAGGGGAACAGGACTTTATTGGGGAACAATGGTCAAATTGTTGTCCTTTCAATCTTATTTGTGGGGGGTTCTGTTCAGCTTCAAGTTGTTGTTCTTTCAGTCTTAGTTGTGGAGGGCACAGCTCAGCTCCAGGTCCAGTTGCCGTTGCTAGTTGCAGGGGGCACAGCCCACCATCCCTTTCGGGAGTCAAACCGGCAACCTTGTGGTTGAGAGGACAGGCTCCAACCCACTGAGCCATCCGGGAGCTCAGTGGCAGCTCAGCTCAAGGTGCCGTGTTCAATTTTAGTTGCAGGGGGCGCTGCCCACCATCCCTTGCGGGAGACGAGGAATTGAACTGGCAACCTTGTGGTTGAGAGCCCACTGGCCCATGTGGGAATCGAACCGGCAGCCTTCGGAGTTAGGAGCACGGAGCTCTAACCGCCTGAGCCACCGGGCCGGCCCTATATGTTTATTTTTGGAGTGTGGGAGTGGGTTAGGAGTAAAGTGAAGAAGACTTTATTTTTTTACCCTACATTCTTCTGCTTGTCTGGCTTTTTAAAGTGAAGCTGTACTCACATATTACTTGTGTACTTTAATATTACTTAAAACTAAAAATAAGAATATAGTGCAAAATAAAATAATAAAGCTTCACAAGTGGTAGACAGTGTGAGGATACTGGCTCTTAGGCCCAGAAAGAAAAGCTGTTAGACTGTTAGACTGTATGCTAGGCCTGTCACACAAGAGGCCATGATGAACTGTTTGTCTGCTGAATGATGTTTAGTAACTTCCTGAGGAAGAGCTCAGAGGCAGCCTCGGTCCCTGCTGTGGCTCATAGAGAGGTATGCTGTCTTCCTGGAGTATATTGGTAAGTGATGTATGGTCTAGTCTCCTCAAATTCAACAGTCACTATCTGCTTTTACTGATTTTGGGGAAGGTCATCCATCCCTTGCAGAAGAGACCAAGGGTGTACATTTGAAGGACTTTGAAATGCTGGGTCAGAAGATGAAGTACTTAGGAGTACAAACAACATTCTCAACACTGTTTTCAAAGAAGGTTGGCAATGAGAAGAATAATATGGTATGCAGATGCTTAGCTGCATAGAATTTGGTTTCCTGAATCACATCTTTGGATAATGAAAACTAGTATCTCGGCTAGTGATAGAGTTCATCCCTAAAGCACTAGGGGAAAACAGATTTTCCCAGAAATATGCCAAACTGATCAAGAAAGCTTTAAGTTAAATGTTGAGGTAGAGGGGAAAATCCAGATAATGCTAAATCTATATATGATGGAAACCACCTGAAATAACAGAATAACAATAGAAACCTAAAGCCTTAATGTTATCAACATGAGATGGTATTTGAAGCTATAAGTATAGATGAGATCACTCCATCCTCTTGGCTACTTCCTGCAAATTAATCTGTAATTGCTTGCCTGGTTTTATTTATTTTTTTGGTTTAATTTTTGTCCGTTTCAGATTTGAGTTCTTCCATAGTCAGTAAGGCCAAAGCTCAAAAGACAGAGATGGAAGTGAACGGGGCTGGAAAACCTCCCCAAAATGGCCCACAGAGTGGCAGTTACTTTAGTATGCCTACCATATTTCTAGGTACAGATTCTGCCATTGTACAAACACGTTAAGATCACACTGCAAAAATCAAAATGCCAATTTATTAATATACTGTTTTAGGAACTAAGGAAGGTTTCCTTTCCAGTGACCTAAACATTTATGGTTGCCGTGAAGGGTAACACCTTCCTCATAGCAGGGTAACTATAAGGCTGAATTAGTAATCAAAGGATGATTGACACAGAATAGAAAAAGGTGAACATTAATCTTGAGAGATGAGGAAATGGTAAAGTAGCCATATTCACTAAGTTAGGAATTTCTTTTTTTGTTTGTTTTTAAAGATTTTATTGGAGAAGGGGACCAGGACTTTTTGGGGGAACAATGTGTATTTCCAGGACTTTATTGGGGAACAGTGTGTTTTTCCCAGGACCCATCAACTCCAAGTCAAGTTGTCCTTACCATCTTAGTTGCAGGGGGCACAGCCCACTATCCCCTGCGGGAGTTGATGGCAACCTTGTGGTTGAGAGCACGCGCTCCAACAGAGCCATCCAGCTGCCTGGGAGCTCAGTGGCAGTTCAGCAGCAGCTCATTGTATTCATTCTAGTTGCGGAGGGCGCAGCCCACTGGTCCATGTGAGAATCGAACCGGCAACCCTGTTGCCCAGAGCTCATGCTCTATCCAACTGAGCCATCCGTCCACCCAGGAATTTCTTTTTGGAATTTCAAACTGGGCACTAGATAATCACTGTAGTGTTATTTTTTATAGTATACTATTCAATAAAATATTAGGCAGCCATTATAATTTTAGCTATGAAGATTATGCAGTAACAGAAAATGTGTATAGCACAATATCAGATGAAAAAGTAGAATATGCACTTATATTTTATACTATAATTTCGCAGCTTAAAAGTAAACACATAAGGGAAAAAAACTGACATGAAATACATCAAAATGCTTGGAGAGGTTATATTAGGAAGGTAGTCTGATGAGTGATTTTTTTATTTTCATTGCTTTTCAAAATGAGTAAGTTTTTTTATGATTAAAAATTACAGCTGCATTGTGAGTATGGAGTGACTACGGCTTTTTTCTTTCCAAGTCTCCCAAGATTCTGCATGGTGTCACTAAATAATCATCCAACTTTATGTCACTTCATTTTTTTCTGACAGAACTGGTTATTATACTAGATTAGCAAAATGTTATAGACAAAGTGTATCCTGACTTCGACATAACATTTGCTGTATCTTTGCTCTTGACCAAGGTTCTTTGGGTTACAGTAACACAAATCTACTTAGATTTGCTCATATAAATTGTGAATCTAGGGGAACCAAAAGTATTGCTTATAACCCAAGGAGTAAATTCAGCTGAGGACAGATATCAGTGATTGGTGTGTCATCAAGAATCAAGGCAGATACCATTTGCATCTTGTCAGGACCACGTGGCCTCTGGTCCCTGTTCCTTTCTACACATCTGCTTCATTCTTTCTCTCTCGCTTCACACTCAAACCTATGTTCTCAGCTTCTCTGATCCACATGGGACAAAAAGGCTCGTCAGTCCTATAACCAAATTCCCCCTTAGCTACTCTCTAACTGCTTAGAGACCCAGTACCCCAATTTTCAGATTACAGGAAGAGAAAAATCCAGTTGATCAGTTTGAGTCAGGTGTCCACCCTGGCCTTGGCTTTGGCAATGGAAGTGGGGGCGGGGTCATCTAACATAAATTTGGCTGCACAAAGGCCATCTTTGGCTGAGGGGAGAGTTCAGAGAAGGGAGTCATAGCTTGACAGACAACTTAAGAGGTATATAGTATCTGGGTTTCTCATGAGTCCTTAGGGTTAAGGTCCAGAAATGGGAGTTGGCTGAATAGGCAAGAAGATAAATTATAACTGGTTAAATGATCACACACACATCAGTGACATACTGCTGAAGGTTTCTGGAGGGAGTGGCTTTCTTTTTTTTTTTTTTTTTAATTTATTGGGGTGACAATTGTTAGTAAAATTACATAGATTTCAGGTGTACAATTCTGTATTACATCAGCTATAAATCCCATTGTGTGTTCACCACCCAGAGTCAGTTCTCCTTCCATCACCATATATTTGATCCCCCTTACCCTCATCTCCCACCCCCCCACCCCCCTTATCCTCTGGTAACCACTAAACTATTGTCTGTGTCTATGAGTTTCTGTTTCTCATTTGTTTGTGTTGTTCTTTTGTTGTTTTTGGTTTATATACCACATTATCAGTGAAATCACAAGGTTCTCTGCTTTTTCTGTCTGACTTATTTAGCTCAGCATTACACTCTCAAGATTCATTCAGGTTGTCACAAATGTTCCTATATCATCTTTTCTTACCGACGAATAGTATTCCATTGTGTATATATACCACAACTTCTTTATCCATTCATCTTTCGAAGGACATTTTGGTTGTTTCCATGTCTTGGCCACCGTAAACAACGCTGCAATGAACACTGGAGCACACGTGTCTTTATCTATAAATGTTTTCAGATTTTTTTTGGTAGATACCCAGGAGAGGGATTGCTGGGTCATATGGCAATTCTATTCGTAATTTTTTGAGGAACCTCCACACTGCCTTCCATAGTGGCTGCACCAGTCTGCATTCCCACCAAGAGTGTATGAGGGTTCCTTTTTCTCCACAGCCTCTCCAACACTTGTTACTATTTGTCTTGTTGATGATAGCCATTCTGACTGGGGTGAGGTGATATCTCATTGTGGTTTTGATTTGCATTCCTCTGATGATTAGTGATGTTGAGCATTTTTTCATATGTCTATTTGCCATTTGTATGTCCTCTTTGGAGAAATGTCTCTTCAAGTCCTCTGCCCATTTTTCAATTGGGTTGTTTGTTTTTTTGTTGTTGAGTTGCATGAGTTCCTTGTATATTCTGGATACTAGCCCCTTATCGGAGGCACTGTTTGCAAAAATCTTCTCCCATTCAGTTGGTTGTCTCTTTGTTTTGTCGATGGTTTCTTTTGCTGTACAGAAGCTTTTAAGTTTCATATAATCCCATTCGTTTATTTCAGCTTTTACTTCCATTGCCTTTGGAGTCAAATTCATAAAATGCTCTTTGAACCCAAGGTCCATAAGTTTAGTACCTACGTTTTCTTCTATGCAGTTTATTGTGTGAGGTCTTATGCTTAAGTATTTGATCCATTTTGAATTAACTTTGGTATATGGTGACAAATAGCAGTTCAGTTTCATTCTTTTGCACGTGGCTATTGGGAGTGGCTTTCAGATCTTGTATCTCCAGTAGCATCCAAAGAGTTCTGTGTGGACTCAGTGCTGATCAGCATTTTTAATTAAAGTCTTGGATTTCCTGGACCTAGTGATTTTGTGCTTCCAAATATCTTTCATCTTTTCCTAATATCCTTAAATCTTCTCTATCTCCACCCCTGTCCACACTCTCAGCTAATGGCAGATTGCTTAACTGGCTGAAAAAATAAAAGAAACCAAAACTAGTTATCCATTTATCACCAAACCAACTGATGGACCTACATCTGTACTCATATAATCTTCCCTGCCTTCTACACAATGGAAGAACCGTCTCTACTTCATCTTGTGCATTGGATCCCATCTCCTCTCACTTAAGAACTTGGCTTTTGCAATAATCCTCCATTCCCAGCTACATTACCAGTTTTTGTCTCTCTATTGGATCCTTACCACCATTATACAACCATGGTGTGATACTGAAGAAAAAAATCAGTCCCCACAAATAGAGCTAAATGTCACGTAAACTGTCAGTTAGCCATACAGTTAAACTACAAGCAGACCAAAAAAACAAAACAAAACCCATTTATGTTCTAGTCCTCTTGAACAACAACTTTATCACCTTCGAGAAATGTTTTAACAATCTTTATAAATAGCTTTCAAATTTGTTAAACTACTCGTATGGTCAGCACCACAGAATAGTATGCAACATATTTATTCTGTTGGGGACTTCCAGGATTTGAGTCTAGTTATTAGTCTAGAACAGGGGTATCCAAACTGTGGCCCGTGGGCCAACTGAGGCCCATGATCCATTGCTAATTGGCTTGCAGCAAATTCCAAAAATATATTTAGCTTACTTAAATAAACCAGGTGAGGCAATACATACTTCAACTTGAGTGAGTGGCCTGGCTGTTTGTGTATTTTACCGCATATGGCCCTTAGGGAAAAACGTTGAAAAAAGTTTGGACACCCCTGGTCTAGAAGCAATGAAAAGAGAGGTGATAGATATGGGTCTTGAGGAGAATCAACATTCCTCTGCAAAGCAATTACTTCAGGATAGACCTTTACAGGTTCTTCAGGCAAGGGGAGGCTAATCTACAGACAGTAGATGGACCAGATTCCTATTGCTGCTGTAACAAATTATCACACGTTTAGAGGATTAAAACAACACGAATTTATTATCTTACAGTTCTGGAGGTCTCATAGGGCTAACTTAAGGAGTCAGCAGGGCTGCGTTCCTTCTGGAGGCTTTAAGAGAGAAATTCTTTCCTTGCCTTTTCCAGCCTCTAGAGGCCACGTGCTTTCCTTGGCGAGTGGCCCCTTCTTTCATCCTCAAAGACAGCAGTGTATGATCATCAAGTATCTTCCTGATTCTGACCTTCCTGTCAGCCTCATGTAAAGACCCTGTGATGACACTGGACCCACCCAGATAATCTAGGATAATCTTCCCATTTCAAGAGCCTTAATTTAATCCCAGTTGCACAATCTCTTTTGCCATGAAAGGTAACATATTCACAGGTTTGGGGGATTAGGATGTGGATATCTTTGGGGGCCATTATTCTGCTTACTACAGTAGAGGAAAAGCTGTTTTCACTGGCAAGAGGTTCAAGGTCCTCAGCTTCACTGAAATCTGTCCAAATGTCCCCATCTAATTTTCAGTTCTCTTTCCTGATCAATACTTTAACATAGATCATGCAAGTGAATTCAATTTGCTTTGTAATTCAGCCATCTTCATGATCACTTTCTGGGTTTATTTTTCAGAAATCTTGACCCAGTGATTACATCAGGTAAGGGTTTTTTCCCCTAGGCAGGTAAGAAACTTTCTGGTTCCTTATCCAGACCTCAAAGTTACACCTTGGGCTGATCATTTTCTTTCTGTAAGTTCTCCAGTGTAATTTGAAACAGTGGCCCCACTCCACAATACTTGTACCCTTTATTTCCACTATGTTATCATATTGCAGCAATTTCTTGGTAGTCTAAGGCGATAATTAACTATTTGCTTAATACCATTACTACTGGCAATAGGGTCTTTTAAAAATTTAATGGGATCCCATCCTTAAAGTTCTGTACTTCCTGGAAACCACTTCCATTACCAATAACTAGTGAGGAAATTAAAGCCAGTGCAAGTATTCTGGAATAAATATAGGGCCTGAGGGTTAAGTGAATGCAGAAGCTGGAAGAGTGAAGGTCTGGGAGGTTAGAGAACATTCACTAATGACTCTGGCTTGAAGCACTGGAACAAATGAAAAAGGCAGAACTCCTGGTGAAATATAAGAAGCCAGAGCTTGTGGAGAAGTCAGTGAAGCTGCCATTTATGGTCACCTCAACTGCAAAGCAGGAGTTTGCACAGAAGTCTGAGAAGCCATTGTGTTTGGCTGCCACAACTGCAATGTGAGAGCTTGTGGTGAGATCTGAGAAGCTGGAAACTGTCACTATCTCCTGGGAGAAGACTGTGAAGCTGTCACAACCTTCTGAGAATAAAAGCTTTCTTTCTCTGCCTTCCCAATCTACTGTTGAGTACCTCTCATTGGCAAACTCTAACTCAGAACCATAAAGAGAGGGGATTCTGGGAATTGTTCCTGGCTTCTCCTCTGCAAAGCAGAGATGGTATAAAGTGGGTGATTGTAATATAAAGCTGACAACCAATTCAGCATAGTTGAAAAACTTTTGATTTTGAGAGATCAACTGGCAAGTCAAATTGGCTTAATAAAGGGAATTCACTAAGTCAACTAAGTCTAGAGACATGGATAGCTGTAGGCAGGAATTATCTGGTAGTTCAAAGAATGTGACCAGGACCTGGGATTCTGTCCAAGTCTTGGTAACTCTTCATTGCTGTTTGATTCCTAATTTCACAGGCATTTTTCTGTTGCAAAACAGCTGCTGGTGGTTCCTTCAGGTACATGCTTCTTAGTTTCTGAATGACCAGTCTGTAGGAGAGTATTTCTTCACTTAAATGTCAAAGGGAAGTTCTTCAATGGGATTGGTTGATTTAGGCTTGGTGCCCTTCCCAAACCAAATGATGTGACCAGGGGTGATGAGTTCATTCTGAATAGTTGACTTGTTGTTCACTAGCCCCTGTGCCAGCTCAACTGGCTTCTTCTGCTATCACTAAGAGAACAGAAACTATTGATGTTAGGGGGCCAAACAGCAAACATCTATCTACTACAGCAGCCAAAACATCAAGGACATGAAGCAGTTAAAAGAGAATAAACCCCTCCTACTATGGCCAGAGGAACTATTTGATTATGTTTCATTTTTTTCAAGTGTGACTTTTTGAGCAACTGTTCTGAGAATGTCGTGGGAGGCTCAGTTCTTCTTGCCAAAGCAGTGAAAAATCAAAGATCTGCAAACTGATTAGTATGCAAGCAGGGTTTATTAGTAACGTTCTCAGGGAAGAGAACAGGGCCTAGCTGAGATGGGTGAGAGAGGCATAGGCTCCTGGTCCCCTTGTCTTGAGGACTTATATAGTTTGCTGGGTGGGATGTGGGAGTTACATACTGATTTGGTGGGAAAAGGTGGTGCATGCTCTTCCACGGGAGGGCGTGACCTCCTAAGACGTGTGGAGGTCTGTTGGCTCAGATCCTTATCTTGCTTCAGACCACCTCTTGTCCTCCCTTGTAAATACACATACATGGCTGGAGGCAGTTAATCCAAGTTATTTATGAGATGTTTCTGTAAGCACTATAGGTCTCCTCCTACCTCTTCTCTTTCTCCTACATTTTCTAACTTCTACCTAACAACAAGAACTCTCAGTTCTGGTGGAAGGAAGTGACTGTTCTCAAGCAGTTTGTATGGGATAAGGAATATCAAGTAACTCAGAGCCACTGCAACAAAGGATGAAGCTCCAAATAGCCCCAGGATAAGAGACACATTTTTAAATTTTTTTTGAGGATTTGAATGTTTGCTAGTTGAACCTTAATCTGAGAACCCCAAGTTTTCTGTATTACGTTTTCTTTCAATAATTATTCTCTTGAATTGTAGCTGCTACGAACTAAGTAGGGTAATTATAAAATTAGCAGCGAAAAGAAACTTAAAAGTACATTATGAAGAAAAACCTGATCTATTTGGCTTCAGCCTTGGTCCCTGGGAAAAAGAAAGAAGTCTGGAGTATCCAATATCCCAGAACTCAGTTCAAGTCAAAATATTGTACTTACTGCAATGCCTGAGTCAGGATTATGAAAAAGCTCTAGACAAATCCTAGCTCTAGCAGCTAACCAAAATTTCATCCCATGGCTTCAAAAAAGGGGATAAAAAGAAGGAAAAAATTCTGAATTTAATGAAAATAGTCCTCTTCTTTATTGGAAATATTATCAAGATTAATTCAGTTGTTTTATTTTTAATGATCCCTTGTTATTAGAGCATGTTTTTCTTTGTAGAAAACGTAGTTCTAGAAAAAAATAAAGGCACGATATTTAAATAACACCCTATTTGTAGATTTGCCTCATCAGAACAAATCGCCCATGAGAGGCTTCATAACTCATCTCCCTGACACCCTCCCACAATCCATTGTCCATACAACATCCAGAATGATTTGGATTATTGGAATCCAGATAATTATCTTGATTATTTTGGCCACTTTAAAGTTTGTCAGGCTATGCCCTTCCCCTGCTCAAAACTCTCACATAGTTTCTCATCACATTTAAAATGAAAGTACTAGCCACAGCTTATAAGGCCCTGGGTGACCTTAGTCCTGGGTACCTCTCAGGTATGATCTATTATGCTTTCTTCCCTTCACTGTATTCAGCCAGACTGGCCTCCATTGTTCATTGAAAGTGCCAAGTACACTCCTGCCTTTGCCCTGAAGTCTTTCTAAGCTATGTGTATGGCTTTCTCTGTCACTTCCTCTGTCAGTAAGCCTCTGTCACAGGGCTTATTTAGTTACTTCCTTAGAATCTTCTCTGATCATCCTAAAATAGTACATAACCTATCTCTAGCACCTTGTTATTTTTCTGTCACTACCTTAAAATACATTATACCTCTAGTTATTTTGTCTGTTGTTTGCCTCTTCCAATGAATGTCAGTTCCATGAAATGAAAGACGTGTTTTGGACACTTATATTCCCAGCACCAGAAAGATACCTGTGCCACATGTTGCATGGTTGAATGTGAATGAATCTAACTAGAGATAACCCCACTATGTATGTTCTAAGAAGCATTTAGATGAATCAAGATATGTTTTGGAGATAGGAGTTGATTGATTGGGTATATGAGGTGATATCAAGGACTCCCTGATTTCTGCCAAGAGCACATGGGTGAGGAGGTTTTATTTAATAAGAGGAAGACCAAAGAAGCTAATTTGTTGGGAAGGGAGAGTTCAGTTTTAGACATCTAAAGCTTGAGATGCCTCTGGGATAGCCAAGTGGAGGCGTTAAGAAGTCAGTTGGTTATGTAGGTCTGGAGTGAGATGACATTGTCTTAGTGAATCCTTTTTGAGCTAGGTCTTTTTTTAATTGAATCTACAGACACCATATTGACAACTTTGTGGTTAAGCACAACTCAGACCCTACAATAGACTTGCTGATGTAAAATTGGACAGTTAACAGTAACAAGGCCTCTATTTTCTCAAGTGAAGTGAGAGCTTCCTGACAACTTTGTGGTTAAGCAGAACTCAGACCCTACAATAGACTTGCTGATGTAAAATTGGACAGTGAACAGTAACAAGGCCTCTATTTTCTCAAGTGAAGTGAGAGCTTCTTGACAACCGGGAATGATACTTATTCACTGTTTGGGCAACTGGTCACTTCACCTAAACTCACCAGCTAATTCTTCAACAAAATGTTTAAATCCTACTGAGGGTCTTCTGCAAGTTAAGTGGCTGTTTAATATGGTTGTTAGAAGAGCTCAAGTATGTGTACCTTGCATAGGAAATGGGTTCTTCCTGTTTCTTCTGGACACTGTTTATTCTAGGTTACTGAATGGAATGCATATTCTACTTAAAAAAATTTGAGCATAGGATATGCTTGCCCCATTTGTAGAGTATTTACAAGGTTAAAACGGACTCCTTGACTTAGGTGTCTGTACATCTTGTCCTGGGTAAAAGCAATACCAGTTTCAACCTCAAATAAACTTTTTTTGCCTCTTACAATTACTCTAGTTTTTTCCGCAGTTATTGCTTCACAAAGGCTGAATTCAGTATTTCAATGTTATCTGAAACACACTGGAACCTCATTAAGCAATGGAATTTTGATGTCATGGACATTGTGAGGCGATACTGCTTCCTTGTGTGGTTTGGGCCAGTTTAATACAACGCCAATGTACAATCTTCAGCCACTTAAACATTAAATTCTTATCTGTGAATGTGGAATAAAAGTTTGTTTTTTCTTTTTCTTAAGGAATTTGACGTGTCAGAAAGTGGTTTGAGGAAGCGCTTTTATGCCACTGATGAAATGTGAAGAGGAGCCTTTTTTAGGTAGGGTGGATACGTAGAACATTGTCTTTGCTCTCCAGGAACTCATGATCTAGTATAATTGTTTATTTTTTGGAAAGTGTAAATTTTTTAATAAAAACCTCATAACATTTATTGTCATCTAATAGTAACATAAAGGTAATGAAAGCAATGTAAATATTTAAGAACTATACTCCTAATAAAGGACACCTAAAAAAACCCCACAAACTATATTGCCTTTTCAACAATTTCTCACTTCATTAGTCATTTCTAGTTGGAGATGCTTTGGAGCAGAGTACAGGTAACATGGTTGTTAGGTTCCTAAAAAAAAAAAGCCATGTTATGCAAATCCCTGTTACACGAACGAAAGAAGTAGTACAAAAGAGGGTTAGGTTCCAAAAATTTAAAAAACATACTATTGTATTTTTATAATTGAGAAATATCTTTATTAAAGCAATTTTCACCAGAAGTATAACATATTAATATATATTAAATGTTTCCTTAGTCATCACTTCTAAGCACCATTAGCTGAGGGTGCTTTCTTCAAGATATCTTCATTCTCTGAACTTTCTTCAGCATCATCTTGACTTCTATTCTGTACTTTTTGCAAAAAAATCTGTTATTTTAGATTGCTTGCTTTTAGCTGAGAGATCTTTATAAATTTTGTTATATGGTGTTAAGCACTTGTGAAGTTCTCAAACTTTGTGCTTCTTTCAGTGGAAGGATCTTCATTTAGGAAATATAGCTCCAACTATTCGGCTAAGTCTAGGCCTTTCTTTACGCTTTTTAAAGTGTTTAACTTCTTCGTTTTCACCTGTGCTATCATCCCCTGAATTTACGTTTTTCATTGCATGAGGACTGAGAGATTTAGAAACCAGCATAGGTTTTACCGTGTGATCACCTGAAGCATTACTGCACATAAGTAATGTTATGCGGTTTTTGATGCCTTAAAACCTGGTGCAACTTTTTCAGTTTTTGAAATAAATGTTCTCGTAGGCATTTTTTCCCAATGGCAGGTCTCGTCGGCATTAAAAACCCGATGTCTTGAATATCCACCCTGTTCAATAATTTCTTGCAATTCCTTTGGATAAGTTTTGGCAGCTTCTTTATCAGCTGAGGCACTTTCTCCTTGTATTTTTAGGTTTTGTAATGAAAAACGTTTTCTAAAATGGTCAAACCACCCTTTGCTAGGAACAAAGTCAGGGTTAATAGCAGATTCTCCATTTTCCTTTAAGTAATTGTAGATTTTTAAAGCTTTCTATTTAATAACATGTCCACTGGAATCTGTTTTTTTGAAGTCATCAATCCAGATACTAGGGGCTTTTTTCATCTTCTCAATTATTGGCGCTCTGGGATGAGATGTCATATTTGAGGAGATAGAACCAGCAGCAATGAAAGCTCTAATTTTATGTTCCTTTTTCTGTATAGTCCGGATTGTTGCTTCATTTAAACCCAAGGTTTTTGCAACATATGATATTTTTTCTCCCTTTTCAAGTGAATCCAAAATCTATTTTTGTTCTAGAGAGATGAAATGTCTTTTAAGAGGTATCTTTTTTTCCCTGCCAGACATAGTTCAGGGCTACAAATTAATGTAGTAAAAAGAAATACTACAAAATAATGTAGTAAAAAGAAAAACACAAAGTTTTAAAATATGTACTTAATACTCCACAAACAAAATGGATTTAAAATTCTAATAAATTTTAAAATTCTGCAGTCAAATCTGATACAACATCCATGCTCGAATGAAAATTTTCAAATGAGGTATCTTTTGCTCTTAAAAGCTCTTAGTATTATGCTCCGTGTTATTCGGGGATTTCCCTAATTTCGAGTAAGACATATTTTTGCTCTTTAAAGTTATTATGCTCCATGTTGTTCGGGGATTTCTCTAATTCTCAAACCGTGTTAGAGTAAAACAGTGTTCTAGGACGCTGTGTTGTACGAGGGTTTTCCCCAATTGTCGAACCGTGTCAGAGCAAAACCATTTTATAGAAGTGCTGTTATATGGGGGTTACCTGTAATATTACATCCTTTTAGAATAATCCGACCCAGCTGTTTTCTTGACTTTGTTTTAGAATGAATCTCTTATGCACCATCTAATAAGATGTTCATATACTTATCAAAATCAATGATACAGCCCTCTATCTGCATATTCACTTGCTCATGAGGCCACACCTGAATCTGAGATCCATTTTGCAAGCATCTGAAGATGAGGTTGACAGGCTGTACCATCACCTTCACTTTTTGGCCCTGGCCATGATATACATTGGTGGAAATTGACAAAGACCACACTAACCCACAGGCTACCTCAGAAAGCTACTTCCAGAATACAGAACCGGAATGGGAAGCCCAATTGCATATTTAGAATAAAAGAAGTAAGGATACAAGGCTGTTAGAGTGATTAATTCTCCCTCAGGGAGCCTGGGAAACCTCACCGAAGTAACATTTGATAGGATTTTGAAGGGTGAATAGTTTACTAAGCAGATGAGGAACGTGAAAAGAACTAGGGTTGAGTTCTAAGAAATATGCCGGGTGGATTTAGAAGCATAGGATGCAGAGATTTGGACCATAATATATTGAGATATGACTGATATGGTATCATCCCTACTCACGTAGCATTAAAAGTGTTAGCTTTAAAGTAAATTTTTATACAAATTTTTATATAAATTCCAAGAAGTTCAGAAACTACTGGGCTACGTGCATTGAAATGAAACTTTTGGGAAAGTCTATTACTAAAAGGTAGGGCATGTCTAAAGTTGTCTTAAGAGCAAAAGAACCCGTTCTTGAAGACAGAAAAGATTCAAGATACCTCCCTTCAGGCGATATTAGTTGTCTCTAAATTGGAATATTTGGTTTGAGCACAATATCCACTTTCTTCTTGGCTACTATTTTGACAGGTGGAGACATACCCAAAGTCCCTACTACTTGATCTAAGATACCCGTTCTTGGCATTGCCTGGCATTTGCTTAATATAGGAATTCAGTACGATTATGTTTTTTAAAACGTTTTCATAACTTGATTTGTCTTCTTGAGTTTTAATTATTCTGTTATGCAAATTCTGCTCACTGGATTAATTTAAAAATTACATATTTTAAATCTTCAAAATTTTTTGGACAGTGTTCAACAGAGAAATTCATTTAAATACGTGGTGTAAAAAAATACTTAAACTCTGCTGAATTTTGCACTAGTCTGTTTCCCCAGTGCTTGGGCACAAGCTAAACAGGAAAATAATTATTTATTGACTAAAGAAGTACCTAAAAATTACATTTTCTTCTGAGTGTACTGCAGGAAGCTGCAAATCCCAAAGCCCGAATAATCTACTTCCTAGCAATGGCATTTGGGATTTCTAATGGGTCTGTTAAAAAACTTTACTATTACCCAGCATGAAACGCCTAGCGGTGTTTAAAAACACTCAAATCCTATAACACAACATACTCAGAAACCTTGTAAAGATGACTCACAGCATTTTTACGTTCTATTTGGTAGGACTGAAAATCATTAAATTTAATGAACCTTTAGTTGATCCAACATTTTTCCACCTCTTAGTATCTTCAAAGAATCGTGGTAAGTTTTAAGATCTTTAAACAAAGCAAGGAAAACAATCCCGAGTCCTTCAAATATGCAAGTTACCTACTTCTTCAGACGAAAAATTTCAGGAGAAAAACAGGCAAGGAAAAATTCTTACTTGGAAAGCAAATCTTAAAAGAAAAAGAAGCCCTAACCGCCAGCGGTCTCGGCGTGCCCGCCCCAGGTCGAAAGGGCGGTGGCGACAGCCAGGGAAACTTCAATGTCACCTGGTCGCGGGCGACGAATCTGCGGCAGTCCGTGCACGCGCGCAGTCCGCCGCGGCGCCTCGCTCCGCGTACGGTGAGCCAGGCGTCCCCAGGCACCGCTCTGGACAAGTGAGACGCACGGGGCCGAAACCTGAGGGCAGTCTTTTCTCGCGCCCGGAACTTCTATGACCTAAGCCGCCGAGTGCGCGAGCCCCCTTCCCCACCCCAACGCCGCAGACACACAGGGCACGGTCCCCTTCCGGGAGGTGCTACCACACCCAGCCCTACGCCCCGTCTCCACCCGCTGCTGGGGCATGTGGGGTGGGCGGGTGAGCGGACTCCAGGAACCCTCGGAAGGGCGGGGGCAGAGGGAGGGGCACCTCTAGCCGTGCATTCGAAACAGCGCTCCTTGTTCTCGACGGTCCCCGCGCGGCTGTCTTATCGAACGCCATTTCCGGTTCCTTTTAAAGGCCCCACGCTGTGCGGCGCAGCGCTTGCGAGGAAGGTATAAAAGGGAGGGAGAGGGCGGGACCGAGAGGGAAGGAGGGAAAAAAAATAGCGGTAGAAGGGGCGGGGGAGGCGCAAAGGGCGCGCTCGCGCGTCACGTGACCGGGACGCGCCGTTCTTCCGTCGGCCATTTTAGGTGGTCCGCGGCGGCGCCATTAAAGCGAGGAGGAGGCAAGAGCGGCCGCCGCTGCTTCTTATTCTTTTTTAGTGCAGCCGAAGAGAGCCGGAGTGCGCGCAGCGCGAGAGTGGGAGGCGAGGGGGGCAGGCCAGGGAGAGGCGCAGGAGCCTTTGCAGCCACGCGCGTCTTGTCTGTCTTGTGTGCCTCGCGCGGTACAGCGAGCGCGCGGCAGCGGCGGGGATTACTTTGCTGCTAGTTTCGGTTCGCGGTAGCGGCGGGTGTAGTCTCTTCGGCAGCGGAGGCAGTAGCGCTATGTCGGAGGAGCAGTTCGGCGGGGACGGGGCGGCGGTGGCAACGGCGGCGGTAGGCGGCTCGGCGGGCGAGCAGGAGGGAGCCATGGTGGCAGCAGCGCAGGGGGCAGCGGCGGCGGCGGGAAGCGGAGCCGGGACTGGGGGCGGAACCGCGGCCGGTGGCACCGAAGGGGGCAGCGCCGAGTCGGAGGGGGCGAAGATCGATGCCAGTAAGAACGAGGAGGACGAAGGGTGAGTAAGGGGCGGCCGGGGATAGCCAGGCCCAAGTAGTCCCCCTCCCCCTCCCTATTCTCCGCCATTAGGCCTCGTTCCCGCTCTCCGCCCGCCCTCCAGGCCCCTGTGCAGCCTCCGCGCACAGTCCCCTTTTCTACGATGGGTTCCCCGGGATTTTCAGATTCTTCATCCCCTGCCTGTTTGTCGCCCCCTCCCCCATCACACACGTTTCCACCTTTAGCCGTCACCATGCTGCTCCCCGGTCCGCCCTCCTTCCCTCCCTTGCTCTGGATCTCCTCCCACCTACTTAGCCGCCAGGATTTTTTCCCGCCTGTCGAGGGGGTACCTTTTTTCTTTTTCCTGTCTCCTCCGTTGCCCGTTTCTTAAAGTCCCGGACATGAAAACACAGACAGACGCCAAAGCTTTTATGCCTGGATAACTGAGTTTTATTTGGTGCTTCTCCCAACATCCTGAGACGACGCGATTTTTTTTTTTTTTTAAATAAGCACATGCTTTGGTGAACGTGTGGGGTGCCCACCTTTGCTCCTCCCGTTTCGGCTTCAGGCCTACTTTTTTTATTTTTCATTTTGGATAAGTTTCCCCTCGACCTCTTCGTTTTTCTACTATACACTATCGCACAACGGCTTACTTACATAGTCCCTACTTTTCAGCCTAGGGAACAAACTGGGCTAGGTGAAATTCCGCGGGTCGCCTGTTGGTACGTTGGTTTTGCTCCACGGGCTTTCGTTAAGTTTCTTGTTGGCGGGGCCTGCACTTGACTGGAGCTGTTCTACCTCCTACCTCTGGCTTGCTGGCTGCCCTTCCCCCACCGCCGAGTTATTCTAACCGCGCACCCTTTTCGCGCTCTCAGCTGTTGGGTTCCCCAATTGTTTGTACACATTGTACTCTTTATCTGTTTTACTTTTTCTGTGCCACTTCCATTTTGTACAAAACCCGTTTTTCCCCACTTGGTGCCCAGGATCCTTTTTTGGTCTCTCTTGATTTCTCCTTCCCGCTCTTACCCACTGTTACAGGAGGCCCACCAGCCTTTTAAAAATGAACAAATCCTGTATTGTGCTATGGCATGACTATTTTTTTTTTTTGCAGGTTTCTAAGTAGTAACTTGCTTCCTCCAATTGGAGCTGGTTGTATATATTACTTAAAGCTGCACTTAATACATTAAAATGCAGTATTTGGGCGCGGGAGCATAATACAGGAGTTAGCAGGAGGGACTAAATCAGGTTCTTTTTGGGTGTTACTCTTGTTCCCATTACTGATTACTGATCTTGGGGTAATGCTTCCATTCCTTTTTGTAGTGTGTGTGATTACCCCCCCCCCCCCCAGTGTAACAGAAGAAGGGTGTTGGAAGGTAAAAGCAATAAAATGTCGCTTTAGCCCAGTATTAGAAAACACGATTTCTTTTATTGGGAAAGAGCACAGATTTGGAGGGGGGAGAGAAAAGCACTTTGGAGTCTAGTACTTCATCTCAGTCCAGGCAGACTAAAACTAAAATTATGATTGGTTCAGCTGTTAAATGCTGATTGTTTTGACTTCGGGAGAGTGGAGGTGGGATGGGAAACTAGCTTTTCTTAATTAATCAATCTTTAATATATAGCTTAATTTAAGAAAGGAATTATGTTAAATATTTGAAAACTTAAGCCTTTAATATTTTGGTTTTCGTTTTCTGAATTCTGTTCCTTGGACAGAGGCACCAAAATGATTAATTGTGTAACCTGCTGTTTGGGGCAGGCTTTCTGTTAGACCTGATTTTTCAAATCACAAAGCAGCTGCCTTTGTAGTTATCTACTGTTGAACTGAAGTGTAAATGAATTAAAAGTTTTTAACCCTAACAATGTCAAAAACTAAAACTAGAATTTTGATTGGTTGCTGTACCGGTTGTTAATTCCCTAGCCATTCAAACTCCTCCCCACGACACTCTGAAGCAGCGACGGCACAGCGGGAAGAATGGTAAAACTTTTAAATTTTATTTCTGTATTATAAAGGTTTCAGTAGTAGTCATAACTTGCAGAGGCTGTGTTTTGGTTGGTTGCCCATTGACTCCCCAGGAAATTCTAGACATTAGTACAGTAGGCTATCTTGTACCTGGGATATAAAACTGTTTTAGGCATCATGAATGATCTTTGGGCAAAACTGATGCCATTACATGGTTTTTGGTCTGTGGTAATGCATGTAATTGTGGTTTGGCCGATTAAAGCTTAATATAGTTAGTAATGGTATTTTTTTAACTGGGCAAGAAAAAATATTACTGTAATTTCAAATTTGATTTGTTTTTGTTAATGTTTTTGGAATTCTAAGTTTAATGCTAAATGTGACGGTTACGTGCTATAAAATCTTGTGTTTAAAATGTCTTGCATGTTATACTGAAATATTGTGGAGATGTCAAAAGCAAAACAATGTTTAAAGTAGTGTATGTGTATTATGCAAATATGTATGTTTTTTAAATCACCAACCATATTTGGAGATATAACTTTAATAAGAATTGGATATGTACTTTCAGAGGTGGGCTGATGTGGCTTGCCACTACAGCTCTTAAATCAGATTTTTTATTTTGTGTGATTTGGCTGGAATGTTAATTATAGTTGTTTGGTTGACATGTATTCACAGTTGCATGACTTCTCTTTGGAAGGCTGGTAGATTGACTGTTGTTTTCTTTATCACTCCCTTCCCCTAAATGTCAGTCTTTCTGCCTTTAGGATTATATTTTAGTTTTTAAGCGTTTGTATCCACCACCACTGGAGTTTAGAGGGCCAGTAATTTGCAGATATGTGTACAAGTTCTATCTTAAAAGCCCAGTTGGGATAACATTTAAATTTTACAGGAGCTGTGCTTATTACTGTATTGTCATCCACTGAAATCTGTCCAATTTCATATTGGAGATAAGCAGACTGAAGCAGTAGGCTAAAGGGAAAAGGAAAAAATGAGTCAGTTTCACATACAGAACAAAAATGTTTCTGATGAAAATGATACCTTCTCTTTGGCACTGATCAATTTCGCTGCTATAGTGGGCAAACTAAGATTAAACTACTTGGCTTTTCTGCTGCATTACATATTTCAAATCTTATGTAAGCAATTATTTTCAGTAATTTGAAAGGACCATAAACTTAGATTTGAAGGTCACTGTTTTGATTCTTGTAAGAATTATACTTGCCCTGCTACCTATTACTATATGTATAACTCAACAAGCTTCTAAATGGCCTCTTAGGAAAAATGGAAAATTAAATGTTTATAGTTAATGAACATTTTAGATTCTGGCCAATTATCCACTGAAAAAAGGATTTTACTGAGGTTCATTTAAGTTTAGCAAGTTTACATTTAACAAATAGTGTTTCATTTTTAAAGTCTAATATTTGACTTTTTAAAATTACCCGGTCACCCAGTCTCAATCCTGTTACAGATATTTTTTTCTTTTTGAACAAAAAAAAGACTCTCAAGACCGTTAAACTTCTTTTTGGTGTCTGTGCACTTGGCAGCCTATCTGTTCTTTTCTCTCCCAGTTTGAGGGAAATTGAGCAGCAGTTTCATTATAGTCTCAATAGTGAGTATAAATAAGACTGCTTAGTAGATATAAAATCATCTAAATTTAATTTCTTAATCATTTCTGTGTGCATTTGGTCCTAAAAATGTTTAAAAAATCAATTTGTTGTAGACTTAAAGGATTTTAAAATTTTGAATATAAGAATAAACAGCTGTTTTTCAGAGAGCATTCTTGTTAATACCTAGTGAATGTTTCCTCAGCTTACTATGGTCCCTTAGAATAATTACTCATTTCCATAGTAAAATGCCTTTCTGAGTTCACCTCATTTTAATCTTTCCAACTTTAACATCTTTAGTTTTTTCTTAGAAGCATTTGCAGTGGAATTTCCCATTTTGATTTGGACCCATTACGTTCTCTACAGGGTTGCAGTTCTTTTAGGGTGGGTACTTTAAAATTACTGTCTGGCAAAATATACATGCCATGTAGCAAGCTACCTGAAGATAATTTTTAAAACCTCACTATCAGTGGAAAACTACAATACTTTGTTAGCTTTCAGACAATTTTGCAAGATTGGATTGGGCAGGAAGCAAAATAGTCCCATTAAGTTATCATAGGACAACAATACTTTTCTAATAACAGGATACTTGATCTAGTCCTCTAATAGTGTGTAAGCTCAAGTGTGATTTTTCCTGTTTAGGAATTTAGTGAATTCTGCTGTAGGTTTTCTCCTGTCTAATTTTTAAGACATGGGACTACACGTGTTTTTGTTTTAAATGTTTGAGATTTATAGTCTATACCTTACTGTTTCTGGGGCATTCTGAATATTGTTTGCTTTGTAAAACAAATACTTTGAGAGCAGTCTCGTGCCACCTTTACTGGCCTTTGATTCAGTAAAGTGGGTTTACTATAAAATTGAGGCCCTGAATAGATGGGTCTGAATTTTAAAAGCATTCTTTGGAACCTTTGACAGGTTTCCAGTGTTAAAATTGCAGAAATTGATGCCCCCAAATCTGAAAAATGATGATCCTATAAGGGAGGAGTATTAAATTCTCTCCATTTCAAATTCTTATCGCTTATGAAAGATACTGCCCTTTTGGGTTTGGAATTGGTGAATATCTTTAAGTTTTTCAGTGCTGATTTTTAAGATAAATATACTTGCCTTAAGCCTTGTTTTTTTTCCCCTCAAGTCATGTGTCCTCTTCTATAAAGTAAGTGTATATTTACTGTGTACTTTTAGTATTGCCTGGGTATTCTGTCATCTGTAAGGCTGCCCTAATATAAGAAAGTTTTGAAATTACTGTGATTTATGGCCAACATGTAGGATGATTAGTTTTATTAGCCTTCAAGTGATACATGACTTGCTCGAAAGCATTTAAAACAGAATAGAATAATTTTTTTCCTATTCCACTTAAAGCTGTGCACCGCAAGTGTGTATGGGTTCACAAATGGAGTGAAACATAACTTCTCTTAGTCCAAGTTTTATTTCACTTTAGTTTTGCTTCAACGTTTTAGTAGATAGGGCACTGAAGTGGATGCTGGAAGCGTGGAATCTGTTTCTGTTACTTCACTTCCAACAGTGTGGTCTCAGGTAATATAACATGTTTGTTACTTGGTTTGCTCATCCATGTGTTGGAAACAATGCTCACCAAAGGAAGATTGACTCCGTAGCCTGCTTTCATAGCTTGTGTGTATATATCCTGTGTCTTAATAGTTGATACTGCCAGTGGTTTACTCCTGTGGAGTAAAGGTAAGCATGTTTTAGTTTCTGGAGTATTATATTGTACCTTGGAGCTAGACATTTAAGACTATTTGGGGGTGGGTTGGGGGAGACTTGTATTACTGGCAGGGTTTGGCCAGTAATCAAGGTGACAGTTTTAAGTATGGGTCAAGTTCTATAAATTCCTATTTAGACTTGAAACTATCACAAAGCCCAAACAGCTAGGAAAAATTTCCCTCTAGTCTTATGACAAAGATAGATGAAAAACTCTAAGCAAATACTCAACTCTCAGCAAATAGACTCGTAGACAAACAATGTCATAGAATGAATCTTCTATAATTTTTTCCATATACTATTAAAAAGTACATGATTTTAAAGCATTGCAAGATTCTGAAATTTCTAATAAAGGTAAAAGTTATTTTCTTAGTTTAGTGTTGATAATCTAAATTAATTTCCAACAGAAATCTTTATAGAATTGTGAAGGTGTAGTAATCTCAGTTAACCAGAACATTAACCTCTAGGTTAAGGAAACCCCATTCCTTAACCTCTAGGTAAATTAGAGTGTACCTTATAAAGCTGATTGAGAGTTTATTTTAAAAGTACAAGATGTCATTCCTTCCTTGGAATTAAATGAAGAAAAGGGTGATTTGGGGTTAACCATTTAAAAGTTCATTCAAAACCTGTCATATTTATTAGCTATTGTGATTTCAACTTAATTATCATTTTTTAGTCATTTAAGTTCATGTAGTATGAAGTAATGAGATTTAATATACTAGGCTAAAGGGATTAATTTTTTTTTATTGACTTGTAAAGCTATTCCAAAGATTGTTTTAAAAGTAAACTCATCCCTTTCATTATAGGTAACTAGTAACTTTAAAATAAATCTGCAATTTCTAAGGGAAAAAGTCATTTATGTGTTGGTGGGATTTTGTTATATTAATATCATTTTAGGATTTTAAAGGAATAATTACAATGGTAAAATACCAGAAAATTTATTTAAATAAGGGTTAGTGGTGTACTTGAGTAAAATTACTCTAAAAGTGACATGATTAGCCAGTCACTCTATGTACTTGAAATGTAAATCACATTTACATTGCATTGTATTTTTTAAACTGTCAGAACTTGTTATGAAACCACGTATGGAAGATTATGACTTGTTAGGAAGTGTGTAAAAGTTACAGAATTTTTTTTGGTCCCTATTCCAAGATTGGGAGGAACTGTAATGGTGCTTTTCATTTTACTTTGAGATGTTTCATGGTAAAGACTTGTTAGAGAAGTATCTTAAATAAAATACTGTTGGCTTTGGAGTGTTAAACCTAGTGACCTCAACAGTATAGAAAATAAGTTTTTTGGATGGGAAGAAAACAGTATTAAATCAGAACAGTTTCCACCAGCCAGCACTGCTCCTTATGTATTACCATTTATATTTTGAAATTATTCCTTAATTAAAATTACTGGTGATTATGTAGAGTGCAGATGAGTCACCAAGATATTGGAACTATATTTTAAGAGTTTTAGACAACCTAATTTCCAATTTATGTATTTTTTACATGGAATACTTAAAAATTTCTGGGTTAAGTCTGAAAATAACCTTAGGATCCATTTATATGAAATCCATTTTAGTCTTTTCCCCTTAATGTTGGAAACTTCATATAGCCCTTTCAGATTTTAAAAAATTCCACTAAGTAAATGCAAATATTGCTTTATTAAATTATATTTAGATTGTGCCCTATCACTTTTAAATTGTTTTTATTGAGCACTTAGGATGCATCAGACTGTTCTGTGCCCTCTTAGTGTGTTTGTTCATTTAATCCTCACATATATATGATGTATGCTCTTAGTCTTTTTTTTTTTCTTTTACAGATGTGGAAACAATCTTGGAATTCCCCCCCTCCCCCCCTTAGGGTCATACAGTTAGTAAGTGGTGGAGGTAGGATTTAAACCCAGGCAGTTAGGCTTACTGCCTCTATAAATTTACTTGCTCTATCAGTATGTCCCACAAAGCGGCCTAAATTCCTAAATGACACTGCACAGCATTGAGATAAATTACATGCACTGGGTTATGTAACTATTCCTGTCATTTAATATATGGCGTAATATCAATATCTTAAAAGCAAAGAGATTTCAATTGTTGAGTAGGTGTTTTACATTTAGTAGCCTTTGGGCTGCTAAATAGCTTATAGGTAGGGTTAAAAAATTCAACTTTGTTAATAAAATACTGTAGATGAAGTCCTACGTTTTAATTGGAACTATGGATTCACTACAACTAAGTATTAAATTTTAAACTCATATTGCAGCATTAGGGGCCCATTTTTGTTGCTGCTTGTCCTCATAAGAACAAGTCTTATGATATAGTTTTA
The DNA here is from genome assembly GCF_036562045.2 of Rhinolophus sinicus. Lineage (NCBI taxonomy): Eukaryota > Metazoa > Chordata > Mammalia > Chiroptera > Rhinolophidae > Rhinolophus > Rhinolophus sinicus. The sequence goes on from NC_133752.1 coordinate 50,057,994, forward strand.
ACTTGGCTGCTTAAGATTTTTCTGAAGTTCTGTCCCTACTTCATTTTAAAGTATTTGCACGTCTCTCTAGGAGTGATAGCAACTTGAAAGTTAGTCTTTGTATTCAGGGCAGCGGAGGTAATCTGGATGGACAATACTTATTATGCTTTAAGCAAGATACAATAATATATATAAAATTTAAATTGGTATCATCGTAAACCATCATAATTTGAGGGGGAGAGCATGTCAGAACCTGAGGTTCTAGAGAGGCTAAAATCAGTTCCCATTTGTTCAGAATTACGATAACAGACCTTTTCTTACTATACTATACTGTTATATCTTGGTGTGCCTACTGAGTAAAGATGGAATGAAGTTAATACGTTCCATTTAGTAAAGATAGAATGGATTTGGTAGTTTGTGTTCATTGTAGTATTTTTACCTGTCTGGTTGTCCTGTAATACTGTCCTGCAGTATAAGAGCAGAAGAAAAAAGTGCTTCTTGGGGCTACCAAAATGGTAATGCATTTGCCTTAGAAGAGCCACTTGAGCTCTTGGTCAGAGACTTTACTTTTACACAGAATTACACAAAACGATTTCACCTTAAAATTTGGAGTAATATTTGGTCTTAAAGTGTCTTGGTGGTTTCTATTTACCGCTGGTCACTTTAAGCATTTTGAAGATTTAAATATTGCTGGTTAACTGAGGTTCTACTGCAAATAAATCATCTAGGGTAATTAGTGGATTGTGCTTCAGTGGATAATTCTTTTTGTTCACTGAATTGTTTACATGATTACCTTTGTCTTTAAGGACTCTTAGCACATCAAAAACTTGGTTTACAACTTATGAGACTCAGAATTTTCCGTTTTATGTGCTAAGAGTTTTGTTGATGAGAACTGTGACACAGAAAGGAGCTTCAGCATAGACATGCTGTTGCTCTGATCAGTGGGGACTGCATAGCCACGTTAACAAGTATAATGAAGATTTGGAAGAGAAATGTGGAGCTAAAATTCTTTTTTGCTGTTGCCAGTTTTTAACATGTAAGTTAAGAAAGACACATTTGTCTTTTTGGCAAGTCAAAGGAATCAGCTGCTTGCTCACTATATCGTAATTATGCAGGTGCAGCAGTGATAGAGCAAACCTTTTCAGAACTGGACTAGGGTATTAATATGTGGTCATGTAGGAAGAATGACATTTTCATATACTGCCCCATAAATTAGTGCAGTTTGGAAAAGGTATTATTGATGTGAATACTTAAGGCAAAGTTTGATTATTTTATTTTTTTAGCATTTTAATTTTCCTTTTTGTCTTTACAGGAAAATGTTTATAGGAGGCCTTAGCTGGGACACTACAAAGAAAGATCTGAAGGACTACTTCTCCAAATTTGGTGAAGTTGTAGACTGCACTCTGAAGTTAGATCCTATCACAGGGCGATCAAGGGGTTTTGGCTTTGTGCTATTTAAAGAGTCGGAGAGTGTAGATAAGGTAGTGTGTTAACGTATTCTGATCTGTTAATATAAACTATGTGGATAATTTGATAAAATTAATTTGCCCATTATTTATAATTTCACATTTTGCAATAATAGGAAGGGATACAGTTCCTGCCAGTATGTTTTAATGAAGAGTCCGATTCAAGAATTGTTTACTATGCCAAGTATACTTTAATAAAAAATTAAAAATATGCCCAAGTATTAAAAAATGGTTTACTGAAGACCTTCTGTGTGTCAGGCTCCACTAAATGTCAATTAACTTTTAAAATACTGAGATTTAAAGATGCCTGATTAAAAAGATGTGCTGTGACAAGTTCACAGAAATACAGAGCTTGAAATTTGCTAGGCAACAAACTTTTAGTCATCATTTTAGTCTTGGGCTAAGGGAACGTAGCAGTCATGTTTATATTGCTGATAGTTAAAGGTGTGATATTTTCTAGTTACTGATAAAATTTTTGTCTCTCCCTATTCTAATCGACCTTCATGTTTAGACAATGGTGTATATTAGCTGCTGTTACATCACCACAGTTCGGCAGTTTAATCTTAAGCCAGTCAACATATGCCTACCATTAGCTATATTTAACTATAATTATTTTTAACTAAGTTAACAGTCTCTGAATTTTAGTTAAGATACACATATTTAAAATGAAAAACTTCGATTTCCTTAGGTCATGGATCAGAAAGAACATAAATTGAATGGGAAGGTGATTGATCCTAAAAGGGCCAAAGCCATGAAAACAAAAGAGCCTGTTAAAAAAATTTTTGTTGGTGGCCTTTCTCCAGATACACCTGAAGAGAAAATAAGAGAGTACTTTGGTGGTTTTGGTGAGGTATGTGATAATGTTTTGAACCATCCCCTCTACCCCACCCCCCATAATTTGTGAGACTATAATTGTCACATTAAGGGTTTTTAGCAGTTTTGAAGTTTGGGCAGGTTATGTGATTATTTTTGCAATAATGATACTGTATAAATATTTTATTAGCAGATCTTTGAGGATTAGATGACTACATTTTTCTCATTTATTGAGGAACTGTAGGCACAGGGTACACGAAGATGAAATAGACATTCTTATCTTGAGGGATTTACCAGATTAAGAGAAGAAATAAAAATACAAACAACATGAAGAAATCCAGGGTTGGAGTACCTGAGATAGAGAAGAAAATGGTTCAGTTGAGAATAAGAAAGGAATGAAGAATAGGGTACCAAAATACCTTCTCAGTTTAAACACATAATATGTGCAAGTTTTATGAGGCTAATTACAGCCTTAGTGAAATAGTGAGAGAGAAGTTCCTTTTATGAATTAATGATTTAAAGCTAAGATGGGAAATTTGTGGCCTTGGGCCCCAGATACAGCATATAGACGTCTGTCACTTGATTCAAACAATGCGTGTTTTATTAGTATTTAGGAATTGAGATGTTTCCCTCAATAATCTGGATGTCTAGCTTTTCTCTGATATTTGTAAGAGCAAGCAACATTGGAACTGCTTTCTTGCATGGCAGTAGCTGTCTATGATGAGTAGTAGCTTCCACCTTGGGGTGGTCATACACTCGCCAGTTTTCAGGGGCCTTCATGAACTCCCCATTTTTCTCCCAAATGCAGTTACTTTTGTTTTTCTTAAAATTGACTGTTTCCTTCTGCTTGATTTTGGTGGACATTTGAGTTTGTGACCCTTGAATTAGGTAGCAAATAGTACTCTGTGAAGCTTGCTTTTACTATAAACAGGTTTGAAGAAATTTTAGGTGGAGTGGATATTCTGATTTGAAGAATTCTTTTAAAAGATTAGAATTAACAGGGAAAGGGACGCAGCAGAATACAGTTTGAGGGCCAAATATGTTTTCTTTGTATACTTTTCCCCATTAAACTTGTGCTCTTATTATTAATAACATGCAAACTAAAGTATTAAAACTTTTTTGACATCAGGTGGAATCCATAGAGCTCCCCATGGACAACAAGACCAATAAGAGGCGTGGATTCTGCTTTATTACCTTTAAGGAAGAGGAACCAGTGAAGAAGATAATGGAAAAGAAATACCACAACGTTGGTCTTAGTAAAGTAAGTTAGCATCCATTTAATTGCAGACTTGTAAGACTACCTTGTTGTAAAGAGTTTAATCATCTGGCTTTCTGTAAAGGCTTCAATTGGCATGCTTGTGCTTTAAAGATGTCTCATGTGCTCTTTAGTCATTAAAGTCACTGATCAACTATTTTTGCTTTCATTGGGGAACAGTAGGGAAACATTTATTTTTAAGTGAACTTTTGTCTAAGCTTTACCAAGACATATTTTTAGACAGGTAGAATATAGTAACATTTCAAGCAAATACTTTGATGTCAGAAGTGATCATTTAAGTACTAAAGATTTTAATTGATAAACTGATTTTGAGGAAAGTATCACATTAGCCAACTGTATTTTAGACAGTAATGGCTATTGTGGTTATATTAAACTTTGCTTTCTTTTTTGTTTTTGTCTTTATTATTCTACTTGTTTTCTTGATTCAGTATAGTAACATAATTTTTCTCTTTTAGTGTGAAATCAAAGTAGCCATGTCGAAGGAACAGTATCAGCAACAGCAGCAGTGGGGGTCCAGAGGAGGATTTGCAGGCCGAGCTCGTGGAAGAGGTGGTGGTAAGCCAGAGCCTAAGTTTACTGTCTTAAGCTTTTCTGCTTTTTAATTATCCTGAAGTAAAGATCTTTGCTGATCTTCTGACTTTAGTGAACCTATTAATGTGCTGCAGGCCCCAGTCAAAACTGGAACCAGGGATATAGTAACTATTGGAATCAAGGCTATGGCAACTATGGATATAACAGCCAAGGTTACGGTGGTTATGGAGGATATGACTACACTGGTTACAACAACTACTATGGATATGGTGATTATAGCAGTAAGTACTATACTTTTTATATTAACTGCTATTTGACATTTATTTTGTACAAATTTGGATAGGTAGAAAGGTTAGTGTAGCCTTGCCAAGTGCAAACTTCCTCAGGTTTCAAATTCCTGGAAACTTGAAACTGCAGCCATTTTTATTGCTAGGTTCCTCCC